>NW_013670868.1:39536-53052 GCF_000517525.1 Limulus polyphemus | reverse complement strand
AAGTCGAGCGCCTTATCCATGCCGGGCCAGGCTAGAGCTGTTCCTTTATGATCATGGCCTCCACCTGGCCATGCCGGGCCATAATAAGTGATACTAACTTCACTACACAAATGTAAGAAATATCAATATAATTGTATAAGGTAACTCAATATAGGTCCAAATACTCCACGAAACCAACCCGACTGATTCACTCTACCAGATAAAAAAACAACTCTCTATCTTCTTAACCCTACCTTTGCTTCATTGACTCACTCTGTAAGCTTCCTCTGCCAACTGATTGGCTCACTAGTATTTATAATGTAATTCTTGTCCTAAATATGTTGCAAAACCTCTCGTTCATTACTCCTGAATATTCTAGGACTAACTTGATCTTAGTGTGATGCACCCTCTAACTAACAACAAATTACAACATTAAAAATATAGCTTATAACAATACGGACAGAATAATGTTTTATAGTTTTCCTTGGTTTATTTTTTTTTGCAGCTTTAAAACAATTGTTATCGTAGCTGCTAATAAGTTTTAGAAATTTAAAATTCATTTCAATTCTCTGTAAATCTGGACTGACTTTTAAAAAAGGCGTTATTTTGAATAATTGATTTCAACAATAATTAGTATATATTGTTAAAAAATACAGGAAATTCGAGTTCATTTTCATACATTTCTTATAAACATTTTAAAGAATAAATGAGAAACTAATCCACAGATTTCCAGAAATAATATATTATTCTTCGTAAGCTCATTCTGCAAGGCAATCCTTGTAAAGTGTTTGTTTTCTTCTCCGTTGCCCCCAGTGGCACAGCGGCATGTCTGCGGACTTGCAACGCTAGAAACCGGGTTTCGATACCCGTGGTGGGCAGAGCACAGATAACCCATTGTGTAGCTTTGTGCTTAATTACAAATAAACAAACAAAATTCTTCTCTGTTATTAAGCCTTAAATGTTGTTGCACTAAATCTCACATCTTATAAGTTTACATTTTTGCTTAATTGGTCACGAAATTGAAATATTATACTAAATACAGTCTACCTATAGAAATATATAAAATATTGTTGTAAAGTAAACTTATGACACAATTACCTATAATTAATCAATTTCAATGTCAATTCCAGACTGACAAAACAATATCAACCTGACAAAAAGTGAATGGAAAATATCAACCTGGCAAAATCGTTCATTCCAATAACTAAAATAAAATATACTTAAGCAGTAAGAAAGTAAGAAGAAAAAAAATTTTTTTGTTACAAATTGCCTTAAGAATGTTAACCCAATAAAGAGAGAGAATAGGAATAACAATTCCCACTTAGTATTAATTCTAAAGCGACAACAATCTCATTCAAACATGAAAAAATAGGAAATATATACCTGACTATACTATTAACTACAGACTAGCAGTGACCTGCAAAACATTTGCGGTAATTTCATGCCTTTCGCTTGAATGTTCCTTATTCTATCGTTTTCCCGCACGCCATTTAAGCTACGCTTTCTTGCAGACAGTATCTGTTAGATCGATAAATCCTGGTCTATTTGAAAAAAATGTACACGTAAAGTAAACAATAAAGTAAAGTAATGGTATTTATAATAGTATACAAAGTATGAAACAGTTATGAGCATTCAGTGTATGACACAGTTTTACGAGTTGAAATAAAGAAATTCACAAAAACGAAGAATAAAACCCTCGGTAAAGAAAAAATGTAGCTAAAGGTGTTCACAACAGTCTATGAAACGAATCAACGCAAAATTATTGCAAAGTAAATGTAAAGTTGTAATGAAGGCAAACTTAGCTGAATATGCAGAAACGTCTGAATGCGTGTTCACAAAGTGATAAGCATATGCTCTTGAACGAACTGCATATGCGTATTTTAGATCTAAAAAATTAAGAAAGCCCATATAAATTGTATTTGGTGTAATGCTAATCTTTTTAGAAAATTAAACGCAGATTAAGTGTGGTTTGTGTGAAATACTTTGCAAATAAAAAAAAACCAAAGTTGAAATCGAAGCCAGTCGTCATGTGATGACAACGACATTGTGCCATCATGTACCATACTCATTGCATTAAAAGTTTGTCTAAGCAGGTAAGGTGATTTTGAGTCGAAAAGCCAATATGCAATCTAGACTTCTCAGACAAAGGCCTTTTTAACGAAATGAAATTTGTAGCGTTTGATCGAGAAATTTGCGAGAAAAGTTCTGGACAGACAAACACAAGTATATTACTTATACAGACTAGCCGTGACCAGTAAAACATTTGCGGTAGTTTTCCTGGCCTTCGCTTGAATTTTTCCTTATTCTATCATTTTCACGCACGCCATTTAAGCCACCCTTTCTTGCAGGCATTATATGTTAAATCGATAAATCCTGGTCTATTTCCAAAACTTTTACGCGGTCAGACAAACACACCTAGACCTAGCTTTATTTAATAAAACTATACGTAAAGTAAGCAATAAAGTAAAATAGTGGTGTTTATAATAATGTACAGAGTATGATACAGTTGTAAGCATTCAGAGTATGACACAGTTTTACAAGTTAAAACAAAGAAACTCATAAAGAATGAAGAATATAACCCATACTAAAGAAAAACCTAGCTAAAAGGTGTTTAAAGCGGTCTATGGATCAAACCGAAGCTAAGTTATTACAAAGTAAATGTAAAGTTGTAATGAAGGCAAACTTAGCTGTATATGCAGAAACGTCTGAATGCGTGTTCACAAAGTGATAAACATATGATCTTGAACGAACTGCGTATGTTTATTTTAGACGCCCCCTCCCCGGTAGCACAACGGTATGTCTGCGATGGCACAATATCGTTGTCATCACGTGACGACTGGCTTCGATTTGAACTTTAGTTTTTTTTTATTTGCAAATTATTTCAAACAAACAACACTTAACCCGCATGTAATTTCCTACAAAAAATTAACATTACACTAAATACAATTTATATGTGTTTTATCGACTTATTTAGGTCTAAAATATTTGCTTGTTTGTTTGTAATTAAGCACAAAGCTAAACAATGGGGTATCTGTGCTCTGCCCACCACGGGTATCGAAACCCGGATTCTAGCGTTGTAAGTCCGTGTAACATACTAAATGCATTAGAAAGTTGAAAAGTTTGACTAAGCAAATAGAATAGAAAAGCCAATATACAACGTAGACTTCTCAGAAAAAGGACTTTTTAACGATTTGAGATTTGTAGCGTTTGATCGAGAAATTTGCAAGAAAGACAAGCGTGTTATTTATATAGATTGTCATAGCAGTATTAATCCAACATTTTGTTATGGTGTGAACGTCTTTTATAAGTAATAATATTTGTCATAAAACATTAGTATTAGGCTTAGCATATATTTATCAAAATATTCTTTATTTAGTTCCTTAGAGTTTTTCAAGAAAAAGAAGAATGTATAATAGTATTTCAACTACACGCTGTCCACCAAATTCATGTCAATTTGCTCAAAAATACAGAGTTAATCGGACGGTTTGGACACAACAAACAAAAACAAAAACAAACTCTTGTCAGGAGTTAATACCCCAGGGCATTCGGAAATAAATCAATTTAACTTCGTGGTATAAAGTATTACGCTCAGATTAGGAGTAAAAAACGAAAATATATAGATAAAGAGAAAAACTAAATAAGGTCAATAAAAATGATTTTGCAAGATAAAATAAAATTTCATACATACACATGTTTTAGATGGCGTAAAAAAGGACAATCTAACTAAACCACGTCTAGACGGCCAAAAGAGGCATGTCGAAGATCATGTCCGATAGGTATACCTCAGTAACAAAACAAAAAATAAAGTTAACTGGCAGGGATCCATAAGTCTAATGCCAAAGAATTTGATGTAGGAGGGAAACGGGTCTGTCCCGAGAATAATCTTCTTTCTCTGGGCGAACGCTACAAACCGAAAGCTGGTAAACTATGCCTGGGCAGGACCTCTGGTGGAGTTCCGAAGCGATTCTGATATGCAAATCGATTGTCAAACCTTGGTAAAAGAGCAAATATGAACCGAACCATTTAGTAGCTGGTGCTCAATAATAAATCACTCTCAAATACAGCAGTGGTTAGAATAATATTTAGATAAGCCATTTGTTACAACAACAGTTGTTATGGTTTGAACGCCTGTTATGATTATAATTTATCATACTTGTCATAAAACATTAGTATTAGGCCTATTATATGTTTTAACCATACATACTTTATTCAGTCCCTGAATAAAGAACGTAGTGTAAAAATACTATAACCATAATACTGAGTTCTTGTGATAAAAATTAACTCAACTGTGATAAGTTTATCAAATATACTTTGGTGACAATATCAATCCAGCATGGAGTGAAAAAGAACTATAAATTTAAGAAGTCGAGATTAATATTAAGAGAACCTCTAAACTAATAACGTATTTACGTACATATGGCCAAAAACCATCTGTAGTCAAAGTATTATTTTGTGTAATTCCACACTATTTAAGCTTTTAACTTTGTTACTAAAACTACCTATGAGCAAAAAGTTACTTAGTGTCATGTCAAAAATGCATGAGCTTTCAGCCCTATTACTAGAACTGTCTTTGGGCAAGGTGCTACTTAGTGTCATGTCAAAATGCATGAGCTTTCAGCCCTGTTACTAGAACTGTCTTTGGGCAAGATGCTACTTAGTGTCATGTCAAAATGCGTGAGCTTTCAGCCCTGTTACTAGAACTATCTTTGGGCAAGGTGTTACTTAGTGTCATATTAAAATGCGTGAGCTTTCAGCCCTGTTACTAGAACTGTCTTTGGGCAAGGTGTTACTTAGTGTCATATTAAAATGCGTGAGCTTTCAGCCCTATTACTAGAACTATCTTTGAGCAAGGTGTTACTTAGTGCCATGTCAAAATGCATGAGCTTTCAGCCCTATTACTAGAACTATCTTTGGGCAAGGTGTTACTTAGTGCCATGTCAAAATAGCATGAGCTTTCAGCCCTATTACTAGAACTATCTATGGTCAAGGTGTTACTTAGTGTCATGGCAAAATGCATGAGCTTTCAGCCCTATTACTAGAACTATCTTTGTGCTAGGTGTTACTTAGTGTAATCCCACTTTACAGAAGTTTTAGTTTTGTTAGTAGAACCATCGGTAGGAAATATGTTACGGAGTGTGAGTCCCAATTACATAAGATGTTATATCTGTTGCTAGAGACATCTATCGGCTAGTTGCTACATAGTGTAACCCTACACTACATAAAGACATGCCCGTCCGAGTGTCTAGTAACTGACCCGAAAGCTCGCAGGGTAAATAAGTAATTCTTTATGTGAAGAGAGTAACATACAGTTGTTTTTTTAAAAAATTAAATATTGTTAAGCCTCAAATCATACTTAACCAAATTATTAATTCCACATTTACGTAACATTATTGATCCAACAGAAATAGAATCACTCTCAAAACTTTAACAAGAATATCATTATAAAACTATTATGTAAACGACGTTATCACGTCCCTTGAAGTTAGCTTTCTTACAAATATCTGTTGTACCTTTAAAAAGCTTAAGAACAGAGTGAAACAGGAATTACCAGTCAATAATAGATGAACATTATATGACTGTAACATGTGGTACAAAGGTAAACTATACAATCGGTGTCTTCAGGGACCAACCCTTTTATTATGTACGAAGTGAAAGAATTAAAAAATCAATACACATAATATTACATTTCATTACACGTAGAATATTTACTTTAAAAGACAGGAAGGTGATGTTTTAAACATATTTGTTTTATTTGAAAAGACTGCTTTCCTACTGGTAAAACTTTATAGGAGCTTATTGGAAGTTGAGTCTTATATTTACCCATTAATATGCATTATATATAGCGAATTTAGTTACACAGAAACTATATTTTCAAACAAATCGCCATGACAATCTCCAGATGCAGCTTAACATTTTATATGTCGAAATAATGCGATCAATTAGCCAATAGCTACAGTAAATCATCATGAACCATATCAATTAACTAATAGCTATAGTTATTATCATTACAATGTATAACGTTAGCTAACATGTCAAGCAATCCTTTACCCATAGTTGAGCATACAAAAAGCTAGCAAACAAGATTTTAACTCCACCAAATGTAATTCTAGGTAACAGTGACATCCTCATATTCGAAACATGTAGAGTCGTCAACTTTTTGAAGGCCATAGATAGGCCTAAATAAAATGTTTTTAATTGTGTACCAGTTTAACGTTGAATATTATTTATTATTTTTTCACATCTAGAACATTTCAAGCATGTTTCATTGCTATGTCGCTTTACTTTACATTTACACGTTAACTTCTCCATGTTGGCTCTCATGGTCTCGGGTTGGTCCAGCACATAGACCTCAGATTTAGCTTAATCGCTACAATTAAACTATCATATTCACAACCACATCTAGAGCATTTCAAGCATGTTTCATTGCTATGCCGTTTTACTTTACATTTACAAGATAACTTCTCCGTGTTGGCTCTCATGGTCTCGGGTCTGGTCCAGCACCTAGACCCCAAAAATAGTGCCAAATGTCTTCTTTTCGTCTAATCAAAACAACCCAAACCGTTCCGGAATGGTTGTCTGGTCCAGCACATAGACCCCAAAAATAGTGCCAAATGTCTTCTTTTCGCTAATCAAAACAACCCAAACCGTTTCGGAATGGTTATCTGGTCCAACACCTAGACCTCAAAAATAGTGCCAAATGTCTTCTTTTCGTCTAATCAAAACAACCCAAACCGTTCCGGAATGGCTGTCTGGTCCAGCACCTAGACCTCAAAAATAGTGCCAAATGTCTTCTTTTCGTCTAATCAAAATAACCCAAACCGTTCCGGAATGGCTGTCTGGTCCAGCACCTAGACCTCAAAAATAGTGCCAAATGTCTTCTTTTCGTCTAATCAAAACAACCCAAACCGTCCCGGAGTGGCTGTCTGGTCCAGCACCTAGACCACAAAAATAGTGCCAAATGTCTTCTTTTCGTCTAATCAAAACAACCCAAACCGTTCCGGAATGGCTCTTTTTTTTTTTTTTTGCTCAACATCACGATGCCGGGTTGGCTCGTGTGGCAGGTGTTATAACTTTGATAGGTTTTTAGCATTACGCTGTACAAAACATCTACTAAAGTATATTTACATTCGTTGAAATGAAGTGCGCGCGCGTGCGCACTTAGATAGTAGGGTGTGCACGCATTTTCAGAACAGACAAAAATTAAGTATTATTATTATAAAAGATGACAAGGTGCACTACAATTATTAAAAGGTTTACATGTGTATAACTGTGACATACACATACACTTCATTTAAGTAATGAGTAGATAGTATCATATTTATTTTTAAATCTATATAGCCCCCCCTAGTGGCACAGAGATATATCTGCGGACTTACAACGCTAAAATCGGGTTTCGATACCCGTGATGGGCAGAGCACAGATAGCCCTTTGTGTAGTTTTGTGCTTAACAACAAACAAATAAATTGAAAACTATATAATTTATAATTTTGAAGATAAATCACAATAAATGTTGAGTTATATTTTTTATTTTCTTGGCAAGGCTTCCAGCAAATGCTTCTTTTCGAGCCATGAAGATGACTGTTGGTTAATGAGAAACTATACTCCAAAACGTATATATATATATATATACCCAAGAAAAATGCATATGAAGGCGACGCTCAAGCTGTATGATTTGATCCACTACCAGATAGATATAGAGATTTCATATATCTTTTTGAATTTGAATCGCCCACGGTGGTATACTAAGGAGATTATGGTATGTGATCTCTTTCCGTTTTCTGCTTTCTCCGTACTTACGTACAACTTTCCGTTTTCTACTCTCTCCATACTTATGTACAACTTTTCGAAATAGAAGAGCGAAAAACAAACTCGAAATAATTATTTAAATGTATTTTAAACTTTTTGAAAAACCCAAGTGTTGTAGTCAAATATTTCTGCTTGATGATTTTGGTCTTATCTTTGCTTTGGAAGTCTCGAAGAACTTTGACATCGAATTGACGACAAATACGCATTTTGCAAGAAGTAATTAAAAATTATACCGAACATTGTAAGAAAAAAAAGAGTTCTAAAACAAGAAGAGGACTTACATAACCACACTAGATTTAACTTCCCTAGTCCCCAGTGGCACAGCGGTATATCTGCGGAATTACAACGCTAGAAACCGGGTTTCAATACCCGTGGTGGGCAGAGCACAGATAGCCCTTTGTGTAGCTTTATAAACAAATAAATTGAACTGTCTGTGACCATAAAAATACAAAAAAAATTCTAGGTTGTTCGCACCTGGCGACGCCTTTGTAACGGACCATGGATAAATACACACATAGACTGATAGCTAAACGGAGAAACAAATAGATTTAGATTATCTAGCTATTTTGGAAATTCACGCAAAACTACATAAGAGTTACTTGTGCTAGCTGTTCCTAATTTTGGGTTAATAGACCAGGGGGAAGGTAATTAGTCAACAGTGCAGCTAACTCTGGGGCAATTCTAATCGAATGGTTGGATTTTACCGTCATTCTTATGATGCATTTATGGCCCCCAAATGCGAAAAACGTTTTTACGACAAAGAAGAGCGAACCGTAAACCTTCAAGTTTACAGTCCGGGACTCCTAACAACTAGGTACGATAGATATCCTAACAACTAGGTACGATAGATATCCTAACAACTAGGTACGATAGATATCCTGACAACTAGGTACGATAGATATCCTAACAACTAGGTACGATAGATATCCTAACAACTAGGTACGATAGATATCCTAACAACTAGGTACAATAGATATCCTAACAACTAGGTACGATAGATATCCTTACAACTAGGTACGATAGATATCCTAACAACTAGGTACGATAGATATCCTAACAACTAGGTACGATAGATATCCTAACAACTAGGTATGATAGCATTTTCCATCTTTTAACGTTTTTACTGAATAAAATTCTCACCTTTGACAAACCAGACTTCCCTGATGAAGTTGAGTCGTCTTTCTTGTTTGACAGCTTGCCAAAAGGAAGGCCGAGGAAACGACGCTGTGGCGAAGTTGTCCTTAGAGTTTTTTTGTCGTTAGGTTTATTTGTTTGTATTGCTTGTTTTTTGGTACGAAAAATTCGATCTAAAAAAGAAGATCTTCTTTGTACAGGAACATTGAAGGTTTCTCTATTTTCCTTGTTTTTATGTCCTGATGAATCTTGTGTATCCACAATGTTTTTCGTATTCGGCTTAGGCTTAGTGTTGATTGTATCATCATACACAGGTGTTTTAACTTTATAAGTGTACCCTTCTGAATTATCGTTGATTGTAATTTCTGGAACTTTTCTTTCTTCAAAAACATTATTAGATTTATTGACAATTTTCTCTGTGTTCTGCGTTTCTCCGGTGCACTTGAACTTATACTTTTCTGAATACTCATTGACCGACCGAATTTCAGCGAGTTCTATAAACGGTAATATTTCAGTATTTTTTTGTGTCTGAAATTTTCCAAGTTGACTTTGAGAGTCAGGCGGAATACTTTCTATAATTTTATCCCTTGTACCAGTGTTCTTACTCTTTTCTAGACAGCAACTTGTGAGAGATATTTCAGCTCCACCAAACCCCATAGAAGCGTACTCTCCATTTTGTCCTACGCCATGTTTTGAACTTTTCTGTTTACCATTAGGCACAGTTTCGTGAGTAGTTAATGGTTGGTCAGTATCATCACTTTTATCAAGTGCTATCGAAGCACTCTTTTTAGAAGCAGGTGGTCTTTCTACCCCCTTTCTGATTAATTCACCTGACGGTTTATCTTTATTGCACAGATGCTTAGCACTATTTGATGTTTCTTCTGGTTCGTGTAGCCCTTGATTATTCTCTTCATCTTCCTCACTGTCCAGCTCCAGGAGAGTCTCTACACTGCAGTTGGTTTCAGATGATTTCATGTAGGCCAGAACACCTCGTGGACCAGCATATCCTGCTCTGCGCTTAACTCGCTGCTTGGCAGTTTCCATAACAACCTTTTCTTTATTAGACACTTCCTGAGAACTGATCTATGGAAAAAATATCAAAGTAATTGTTATCTGACAAACTAACAGTGTCGTGATATCTTAAATTTAATATTGTAAATGTCACCAAACGGCCGAAAGCACAAATTTATTTATTTTTTGTTGCACTTGTTTTTTGTTTTTTGTTTTTGTTTTTTTTCCCAGTTCTAATATTATTTAACATTGTGAATCGGAATCTATAGTAACAAAATAAAATTTCAAAAATCAACATGGACGTAGGACTGAGCTTCCAATTTTACGCAGTGTTTAGTAATTTCGAATGTAACGTTTTCTTTGTTATATACTTTTTGATAATTCCTTATCGCAAATAATTAAATAATTGTGAACTGATAAAACTAACAGTAAAGCAATATCCTAACAAGGTCACTTTCTAAATATGCTATGGCGGAGGCAAGACAAATAGGCTATTTTTATATTCTATTTTGTATTGGTAATAATTTATGTATATCAATCAATAAATAATAATTCCACAATCCATCATGTGCTATGCTGTGGAAGGCTTAAGTTTATAATTTTTATATGATAGTTACGAACACAAGTTACACGTATCATTGAAAAACATTTGAAAAACAGTAATTAATTAATAACAATTTATATTTGAGGAAGGTGTTAATTCCCTGATACTTTACCTTTTTTGCTCTGTTATATAAAACGTCACATCAAATTTAATACCATGTTAAGGATATGTACATCTCCCCATAAAAACACACACAAACTAGCATCCAAAATTTAACTCTCAAACACTAGAAATTCGGTAACTGATATCAATATTTATAGGTTATTGATCTTAAACCTAAAATCTCGTGTAAGCACCCAAATATTACGAATTTAATAAAAAATATCAAACTATTCAAGGTTATAAATCTCAAACCAAACATCTGAAGGTTACTATGATTCTCAATAACCACCTTCAAAGCATGTAAGATTATAAACTATCAATACTAAAACTCTAGTCAAATATTTTGTGGTTATAAGCCTCATTGATTACAATCCTAAGACAAGAAGTGTTAATGTTGCCCAACAACTAAAAATATATACTTAAAAAAATACTAAAAAATGCATAACAAGTTTTGTATAACCATTCACAACTTCTTTAATATGGCGTTGAAAAACCTAAATTATTTAAACCTAACTTTAAAAGTTTTTACATGTAAAGAGAAAAATAATTCCCATTACTCAAAAAGCATTGTATGCTTCTAACATCATCTATGGCACCGAAAATGTAAAAACTAACTAAAGAGCCAGGGGTTTTACATATATTAACTAACTAAACAACCAAAGGTTGTACATCTTACAACTGACTAAATAACCAGCGGTTATATACCTCATATCTAACCAAAACACCATAGATAATACACCTCGTAATTAACTAAACAACCAGCGGTTATATACCTCATATCTAACCAAAACACCATAGATTATACACCTCGTAACTAACTAAACAACCAGCGGTTATATACCTCATATCTAACCAAAACACCATAGATTATACACCTCGTAACTAACTAAACAACCAGCGGTTATATACCTCATATCTAACCAAAACACCATAGATTATACACCTCGTAATTAACTAAACAACCAGAGATTATACACCTCGTAACTAACTAAACAACCAAAAGTTATATATCTCATAACTAAACAACCAGAGAGTATACACCTTGTAAGAAACTAAACAACCAGATATTATACACCTCGTAACTAACTAAACAACCAAAAGTTATTTTTCTCATAACTAAACAACCAGAGATTATACACCTTGTAAGAAACTAAACAACCAGCTACCATACACCTCGTAACTAACTAAACAACCAAAAGTTATATATCTCATAACTAAACAACCAGAGGTTATACACCTCATAACTTACTAAACAGCCAGAAGTTATACGCCTCATAACTTACTAAAATTCTAGAAGAGACACACCTCATAACTAAGTAGACAACCAGAAGTTATACACCTCATAACTTACTAAAATCTAGAAGACATGCACCTCATAACTAACTAGACAACCAGAAGTTGTATATATCTCATAACTAAACAACCAGAGGTTATACACCTCATAACTTACTAAACAGCCAGAAGTTATACGCCTCATAACTTGCTAAAAAATCTAGAAGACACACACCTCATAACTAACTAGACAACCAGAAGTTATACACCTCATAACTTACTAAAATCTAGAAGACGCACACCTCATAACTAACTAGACAACCAGAAGTTATACACCTCATAACTTACTAAAATCTAGAAGACGCACACCTCATAACTAACTAAACAGCCAGAAGTTATACACCTCATAACTTACTAAACAACCAGAGGTTATACACCTCATAAATTACTAAACAGCCAGAAGTTATACGCCTCATAACTTGCTAAAAATCTAGAAGACACACGCACCTCATAACTAACTAGACAACCAGAAGTTATACACCTCATAACTAACTAAACAGCCAGAAGTTATACACCTCATAACTAACTAAACAGCCAGAAGTTATACACCTCATAACTAACTAAAGAACCAGAAGTTATGCACCTCATAACTTACCAAACAACCAGAAGTTATACACCTCATAACTAACTAAACAACCAGAAGTTATATATATCTCATAACTAACTAAACAGCCAGAAGTTATACACCTCATAACTTACTAAACAGCCAGAAGTTATACACCTCATAACTAACTAAACAACCAGAAGTTATACACCTCATAACTAACTAAACAACCAGAAGTTATATACCTCATAACTAACTAAACAGCCAGAAGTTATACACCTCATAACTTACTAAACAACCAGAAGTTATACACCTCATAACTAACTAAACAACCAGAAGTTATATATATCTCATAACTAACTAAACAGCCAGAAGTTATACACCTCATAAGTAACTAAACAACCAGAAGTTATACACCTCATAACTAACTAAAGAATAAGAAGTTATGCGCCTCATAACTAACTAAACAACTAGAAGTTATACACCTTATAACTAACTAAACAACCAGAAGTTATATATCTCATAACTAACTAAAGAACCAGAAGTTATACACCTCATAACTAACTAAAGAACCTTTCGCAAACATTCACCTAAAACCCTAAAGTAATTCAAAATGTTAAAAATCCTAATAAGTAACTGTGGTTAAACATCTGCTGAACTACTTGAACTAACATCTTTGATTAACATTCTACCGTAGGTATACATCCAAGAATGAAAACAACGAAAATTAACTGTATAAGCTGTACATAGAGATCCAAAGGTTAGAAAGCCTAATAACTAACATTTTATATATAGATACCAAAGGTTAGAAAACTTAAAACTAATATTGTATATAGAGAACCAAAGGTTAGAAAACTTAAAAACTAATATTGTACATAGAGATCCAAAGGTTAGAAAGCCTAACAACTAACATTTTATATATAGATCCAAAGGTTAGAAAACTTAAAAACTAATATTGTATATAGAGAACCAAAGGTTAGAAAACTTAAAAACTAATATTGTAT
>NW_013670868.1:35046-38702 GCF_000517525.1 Limulus polyphemus | reverse complement strand
CTTAAAAACTAATATTGTATATAGAGAACCAAAGGTTAGAAAACTTAAAAACTAATATTGTACATAGAGATCCAAAGGTTAGAAAACTTAACAACTAACATTGTACATAGAGATCCAAAGGTTAGAAAACTTAACAACTAATATTGTACATAGAGATCCAAAGGTTAGAAAACTTAACAACTAACATTGTATATAGAGATTCAAAGGTTAGAAAGCCTAACAACTAACATTTTATATATAGATCCAAAGGTTAGAAAACTTAACAACTAACATTGTACATAGAGATCCAAAGGTTAGAAAACTTAACAACTAACATTGTACATGGCCAAAGGGTAGGAAGCTCAACAACTAACTGTACGAGAACATTTGTAGGAACTTAATAACTACTAATGATTAGGAACTTAACAACTACTAATAATATTCAAAACAAAAACTCCAGGAAAGTAACTGCACAAAACCATTGACAAATCCCCAATATCAAATATACCAGATCAACATTCAAAGTTAAGAACATCGATAACTACTAAACATCTACCAAAAACCAGAAAATCTAACGTTTCGAGTAACCATTAAAGTTTTAATTAACTATATGTAAGCATTTACAAGAGATTAATATCTATCGGTCGTAAGAAGTGCTAAAACATCAACAACAAGCGTTTTAGGTAAACATATTTTGATGGGAAGTATAAAGAGGTAGGACACTTTCTTGAAGCCGTGATACGAACATAAAACATTTTATACCTGGTCACTTATCCTATTGTAACTCCCCGATTATCTGCAGTTGTCGCTGTAAAACACTAAAACATAATGCTGTGTCTAAGTGTAGGTCTCTTCCAAACAAACCTGGGTGTTCATCGGAGTGATTTTTAAGTAGAATGTTTACTGTACAGCCCAGAGAACGAACGCTGTATCATTAATTACTGTACCCACGTTGAGTAAAGACATTCAATTCTCAAAGCACACAAGAATGTAGAAAACTTACGGAGACTTAAGGCTTACAAATCTAAATGTCAAGAATTAGTCACTATATACACAAGGGTGATCTTGAACACCTTTTACAGGCTGCTGTAGAACATTACATTGTCCCAATCAAGAGCTTGTGGTAGCCTTACAGCTGCAGAAGCTGTGCAGACGATAATCTCGTTAGAAGATTACAAAAGTTGATATATCTAAATATCATACGCACAGTTAATGTTAATTTCTTGAAAGGTTTCCCATTAGCATTGCTAAATGTTATTTGTTACAACAAATACTTACAATGAGTTACTAGTTCTTCACGAAGCCAGTGCTACAGCTTTAATCATTTACTTCAAATTACTTCTACAAAAATTGGTGGGTTTACAACAAGAGTGCTTTTGTAAAAAAATTTAACTACTATTTCCGCTTATTATACTTTCCAGTTGAAGTATTTTCTTGTAAGTTAAAAACAAATTAACAACAAACTGAAGCTATATTTAGATATCACATTTTTTGGACTTAAATTGTGATATCCAAGTGTAACCCTGGTCATGCCTCTGGCAATAAAGATTGTGAGTTATATTTAAATATCACTTTTTTTTTTTGACTTAAAGAACAGGGTTACACTTGGATATCACACATGCCTTTTACAAATTTACATCACACTTATCTTTTATAACCAAAACTAGTATTGAAAATAAATTATATATTTATAGTTTATAATCAAAGAAGGTAGTGGAACTGGATACCTCGCTTATCTTTGGGCATTCTAGCTGAACAACACAATTGGACTCGGAATATTCAGGCTGAATGTTATGATTAGGAGTGAGTTGGATCCGGTTCAACTGCAGCGCCCCCATTTCTTCCTCGTTACTCTGGAGGTTAATAGACTCCAGTCGTTTGCTTAGGATCTTCTGCCATAAAAGTTTTAATTCATAGGTCGGGGCTCGAAGAACTAAAGTTTTCCAGGTTATTTGCTTCGGGATCTCACAAACATTAAACGTATCTCTGTTGTAATTTGGACCCTAAATAAAATATAAAAATAAGATCGTACACTATAGTTACGTAGCCATTAGTTCAAATCATTAAATAACTTTTTGGTGAAAGTAAAACTATAGTTACGTAGCCATTAGTTCAAATCATTAAATAACTTTTTGGTGAAAGTAAAACTATAGTTACGTAGCCATTAGCTCAAATCATTAAAGAACTTTTTGGTAAAAGTAAAACTATAGCTACGTAGCCATTAGCTCAAATCATTAAAGAACTTTTTGGTGAAAGTAAAACTATAGTTACGTAGCCATTAGCTCAAATCATTAAAGAACTTTTTGGTAAAAGTAAAACTATAGTTACGTAGCCATTATCTCAAATCATTAAAGAACTTTTTGGTAAAAGTAAAAGCTTAAATACACATTTCCTCAATCAGTAATGTGCATAATTAATCGAATATTTTATAGAATGAGGATCCATGTTAAATTTCGGTTACTTTCGTAGCACTAGGGAGCATCAGTAGCTTTAAGCTGAACACACGAATAATGTTATTTATACAAGTGTCTTTATAATAAAAAGTTGTTGTTGAACCTTCGAAATACTGACTTCTTTATACAGAGTTCACTGTCGGTTGGGTCCACATATTGCTTCATTTTGAGAAACTTTACGCTTTTGTCTTCTACAACACTCAGTTTAAAAAAATGAAACAACTGACAGAAATCACTAATTTTCTTTGTAAAATACTAAGGACACATCAGCAGTAATTAACGGGATTAATTATAATATTGATAGTTTACATATTTGGTGTAACTCATATACTACTAGAAACAATGGAATCAGTAAAGTCGAGGACCCACGAGCACTTTCGTGCATAAATAGTTTAGAAAAATGCCGAACAAGACCATATGAACACCATCGGAAATTCCAGGTTTAATACTGAAAAAATCGACATGTAGACAAGAGAAATACTTTCACTGGATTTTACAGCTATTCATCCTTATTATGATAATTAATTATTGATTTATAACATATGGGTGAGATTAACATAAATAAAACATTACACGGAGAAAACATTGTTAACAGTCCAAAGGTCAAGAGTTTAAACTACTGCATTGACCTTACTTTTTTTAATTAGTCTCCCTTAACCCCTGATCAATCTGTTGTTAAAGTGGGTGACAGTTTTTATTCTTGCACGCAGGGTCCAAACGTTAAAATAATATCCGACACTTGTTTATTCTTATTAACAAAGTCACTTGCGTTTGTTGTCATTTACAAAAGGCTAAGGTAAACAATTTAAAAGGTAAGCCCCCTACTAAAACATAATTTCTCTGTCTGTTAGGTTTTGACGGTTTTCTATTCCAATGAGCAAAAGATGGGCTCATATGAGCTCATCTGTAGTTTTTGGCGGGAGGAAACTTAGGGTGTGAAGTGAATCTTTTCTGATATAGAACAATTATTTGTATACGAGTTGTTGTGTGTTAAGGTGATAAAACAATAGAAATATATATATAAAATCTCTAGTTCATTCTAATATCTTAAACTGCATTTATTCCTTCTGTATTTCGTGTTGTTTTTTCTGACTATTGACCGCAGTATCCTGTCAAAGTAAAATACAAAAAGTTAATTTTCTGGTTGACATTTTGAGATATATATATATATACTAAGTGGTCACAAATAAATAGACACCTAATTTTTCGTCATTTAACTGATTT
>NW_013670868.1:18217-34087 GCF_000517525.1 Limulus polyphemus | reverse complement strand
CAATTTTTCTGAAAAGGTGGTGTCTATTTACTTGTGACCACACTGTGTATATTGCGCAACATGTAAGTTTGGTGTTGATTTACTACGTTGAAAACTAAAGCAGATTCGACATTCAAAACATATTTTATTTTAAAACAACAGTCATTTTACAAAGTTTATGTAGAATGAATCTACATCCGTGTTTTCTGACCTTTGTGACCATGTACTAAAATCATGACACGACTTTGTCGTTGTTGTTTGTTATTAAGCACAAAGCTACACAAAGGGTTATCTGTGCTCTGTCC
Organism: Limulus polyphemus; assembly: GCF_000517525.1. Taxonomy (NCBI): domain Eukaryota; kingdom Metazoa; phylum Arthropoda; class Merostomata; order Xiphosura; family Limulidae; genus Limulus; species Limulus polyphemus. Next base: position 33,803 of record NW_013670868.1, on the reverse strand, counting down.
ACCACGGGTATCGAAACCCAGTTTTTAGCGGTATAATGCCGCAAACATACCGCTGGCCATTGGGGAGCACGACTTTGTCATGCCTATTTTGTTTGTTTTGAATTTCACGCAAAGCTGCACGAGGGGTATCTGCGCTAGCCGTCCCTAATTTAGCAGTGTAAGACTAGAGTGAAGGCAGCTAGTCATCACTACCCACCGCCAACTGTTGGGGTACTCTGTTACCAACGAATAGTGGGATTGACCGTCACATTATAACGCCCCCACGGTTGAAAGGATGAGCATGTTTGGTGGGACGGGGATTCGAATCCGCTACCTACAGATTGCGAGTCAAGCGTCCTAACCACCTGGCCATGCCGGGCCACTTTGTCATGCCAATCATTGATTAAAATATTTACCTTCTATACTCCATCGCCATTTTGTTTCTTTATAAGTACATTATTGCATCATATATTTATAATAGTAATTTCCACATAACATCAGATTCCAGAATGTATTATTTTATACGTTTTAATTACCTTACGCCCGCCCCTGGTGGTTAAAACTTTCTTGTTTGTTGTTTTGTAGATATATGGTTGTTTACTTTTGTCGTTACTCAAACGCACTTTGTGTATACAGAAACAAACACTAAGAGTTATATGTCCCCCCAGTGGCACAACAGTATGTCTGCGGACTTACAACACTAGAAATCGGGTTTCGATACCCGTGGTTGGCAGAGAACACATAGCCCATTGTGTAACTTTTTGCATAAATTCAAAACAAACAAAACAACGAGTTATATAAACAACAATAATAATAATTTCCAATACGATTTCGCAACTGGTGATGCTCCTAATAATATGCATACAAATAATTACTTATGTAAAACTAGCCGTTCTTTAGTCAAGACGTTTGAAAGGTGTGTCCCAAACGTTAAAGTTATATTCTGTTTAAATACTTTTCAGTTATAAATGCTCCTGTAGATAGTAAAAATGCTTAAATGCATCACGTGTTGTAAATGGAAACTAACTAAATAACAGTTGTATTAAGGGCTTGGAAAAACGTTTGTCAATTTAATTGCTAAATGATCAAAACCAAATGTTGCCAAATAGATCATAAGGTTGTACGGATGCTTCAAATACAGTTCGTGTGTCCTTACGTGTCGTTTACCCTGATATTCTAATTCCGATATTGCATATTTTATTCAATATAAAGTTTTAGAATGAGGTATGAATTTCTTTCTATTTTTCCTTCAAAACCCCCCCAAAAAAGAACCTTTTTATCCGCATTTTTATGTCTGATATCTGAATAAGTTTCTCAATGGACTATTGTATGAAACACAAGCTTCTTCTACAACAATAGACGATAATATATCGTCATTCAGGCAACGCTTCTTTTCCTTTTGGTTGGTCGTTTTTATTCACAGTCAATTCAAGAGTGGCGTCTAATAAACATCCTGGTTAACAATGAAATTCAACCTTCTATGTGTATTGTAGAAAAGCCACTTTGAGTAGCGTCGCGAAATCTACTTCCTAAAAGAAGTTTTCAGAATCAGGTATTACTACCTGCCCTTCGAGACAAATTAAAGAATGTCTTTTTAATACCCACGGTTCCCAATTATCTTCATAAGTGTAATCTATTGCTCATTTATATCGGATTCACTTGAAACGACAGTTTTTTTGTAAAGTGTGAGATGAGTCTTTCTTTTTTTTGTATATATTACATAAAGATTTGGTATGAAGTAAGGACTATAATACTAAGCAAAACTACATTTTTTTATTTCAAGACTGTGTATTATATAACCTTCAAGTTACAATTAATACTTTAGTTATGTAAAAATTAAGCAAAACTACATTTTTTTATTTCAAGACTGTGTATTATATAACCTTCAAGTTACAATTAATACTTTAGTTATGTAAAAATTAAGCAAAACTACATTTTTTTATTTCAAGACTGTGTATTATATAACCTTCAAGTTACAATTAATACTTTAGTTATGTAAAAATTAAGCAAAACTTACTTACCTTGGGATCGAATATCAATCGAAACTCTTGAGCTTGTGAAATGAAGAAAACAATATTAAATCTCATATATTGAAGTATAAGATTCAATATGAAAAGCTCTTGAAATTTTTGAAAACACTTAAAGTTATAAATAAAAAATTACTTATTACAAGGTGAGAAAAATATTACAAATTTCTATGAACATAACTGAGAAGGCCTGTTTTCAGAAAAAAAATATATATATATGTATTTCGCATATTCTCCTGGGTTCAAGTACGAAGAATAGTTTCACAGTACAAAATAAATTTATAAAATCCCCCAAAGTTCACGTGGAAAGAAGATTCTTTCAGAAAGTAAGAAAAATATATAACATCCTAAAGTTAGGTTAGGAAAACAAAGGTAAGACGGTCCCCTACGGTAAAATTAAAAATTTTTGATAAGGTAATAAGGAATACTTATGTTATAGATAAATTGTGTGAAAGTTAGGATTTTTGAGTCATTTATCATAGCATCCACCCACCCCATTTTTTTAAAGTTCATAACCAGGACAAATGACTGGTACTTCAGCTTGTAGTTATATATAAGTCACTCCAATTTGGCAGCAAGTAATAACTGATGGTGCACAATGGTAGGTATAAGCTTTAAGAACTCTCTATGTATATACTTAAAACATGGTATACACTGTGAGATGATCAGGGTGACTTTGTACGAAGAGGTAGTGGCCAAACTGATGGAGGTAAGGGGTGCTTTCTCTTACCCTGTTTCAACACCCACCTCTTAATGTCCTTCCACACTTCTTCACGTTATTAATTAATTAACCGTTATTGGCCGCAGAAGTGTCTTACGGGTTGAAGTTGTAAGGTCACGGGTCAAAGTAGGAAGTGGGTATAACTCAAGACACGACTCTCATTCCTAAGTTTACGTATTATTGCAATAGTGACAGCCATTTTTTCTCATTGCATTCCTCCACTGTCTAAAATATATAAGACGTTTGTGTTTCCTCCCCTACATTGTTTGTATGTTGTGTTATAGAAAATTTAATGTATGTGTGTATTTTCATATAGCCAAGCCACATCAGCTATCTGCTGTATCTACTGAGGGGAATCGAACCCCTGATTTTAGCATTGTAAATTTTAAAACTTACCGCTGTCCCACCGGGGGACGGCAAATTTAATAAAGTTTTGTTTGTTTGGTGTAAGAACGTGGCGCTATCTATGAAGGGGTTGTGAACCCCCCAATAACATGCCCCTTGTTCCATACTATTGTCCCACAAAGATCGGTTGAGATTGGCCCAGCGACCAAGGAGTAGTTATATAAGGGATAAACAGACAGGCATACAGATTTTTTGTGCTAGATAGATAGATAGATTTTTCACATAACCTCATGCATAAACACACTGGTGGACAGGCGCGATTGATAATTTTTTTGTCTCTGAACAGTTTTGATTTAATATAAGCTTACTGAATTTTTCATGGTTACAAAATATTGCAACGAATTTCGCTTTGTTGATTTCAAACAGACGGATATGTCATAAAAGAACACAATTCAAGTTCATAGAATTTTATAAAATACGATTGCTTTACGATGAATAACTTGGGGTAAAACGCCCCATCACCCCGTGGAACCGTATTACCCCCTTGTAATGACATAAATTGCCATCATAAACTTCGGTTGCAATGTATTTCATTGCCCCCACACTAGTTTGTTTGTTGTTAAACGCAAAGCTCAACAATGGGCTATTGGATGAATAAAATAGATTCTCTTTTATTCAAGTACAAAGAATGATAATATCACGTTGACAAAAGCGTAAAATATTTTGAAGATTTTACATGTCAAGAAAATATATTTTCACGGTTATAAATAATTTCAAAGTTTTTATCGATTGATGGGAAAATGCAAAATTTACTATATTGAGGAAAATAAGTAAACTATTGATAATTTACTTAATGATATTTTAACAGTGTGTTTATACAGCTATTTGATAGGCTTGTTACAAAGTAGTGTTATTTTCGTGAAACGTCGCGTGTACAGGCGACTTAACCCGCCCCCTCCCCCAGTGGCACAACTGCAAGTCTGATGGCATATAAAGCTAAAAGCCGAGTTTCGATTCCCGTGGTGGGCACAATACAGCTTTTGTAGCTTTGTGCTTAACTACAAACAAATAAACATACTTAAATCTATTAAGAGGACGACGTAACAGTTTGGGATAGACTCACCATGTTTCTTCACCTCAAAAATGATTTGTTGAACAGAGCTAAGGAAGACCGGCTCGTCTAGTACAAGAACCATTTCTCGGATCTTTTTCGTTAAGAGTAGCAGGTCCGAGAAGAGGTATGCTATACACTGTAATAATCACATAATAAACTGTAGCAGGACATGTAGAACTTAGCAGTGCCTATAGTTTAATTATACCTGTTTACAGCCAACATCGTAATCAGGTAAATCACGTATGATGCTCTTAAGTTTGATCAATAGAAACACTAAACATGCCTAATTTTGCAAATATTTATACATTATGATACACCTTTAAGTTATATGGATTAGCTTTTGTCAAGAGTAAGTATCAGAAGATTAATTATGAAAACCCGCTGATGTGTCAATTGTAACGTATTGGTAAGTGTAAATATATATATATAAATCCCTTATTTGTGCAATAGGAGATCTGAACAAACCAAAACGTATGAAATTTCCCTTTTGCACAATAAACTGAGCTTTTCAGTTTCTGGGATATCTCTTGATTAAAACGTTTCGTCTGTTAGTCTATCATAGCATTCAGCATTTCCAACATTATACCACAGTCGTATCGTTATAACTTATGTTTTAGTATTAATATACCATCGCTGGGCATCCATGTTCCGTTCCCGCGGAGAATTATGTTATAGATAAGGTAAACTCCATTGATGTTTAATAAGTTAGGTAATAACGCCGAACATGAATAATAATAATAAAAAACCTTGAAAATCAAAGTAGTCGAAGTGCAGTTTCAGAAGCTGGCCATGTATAATACTTGTTTTCAAATAGTTCTTCCTTTGATTTCAACACAGAAACTCAATGTTACCAGTGCTATTCCAAAGAAATAAACGCCCCCCAGTAGCACAGCGGTATGTCTGCAGACTTACAACGCTAAAAACTGGGTTTCGATACCCGTGGTGGGCAGAGCACAGATAGCCCTTGTGTAGCTTTGTGCATAATTTAAAACAAACAAAAACAAACAAACCAAAGAAATAAATATACAAGTTCCGTTTAATTCTTTTCATGCAAGTAGCTTAAACAGTTTCTGTCATATTGGACAATTGACAAATATCTATCTAGTTGTCTTCCTACTCTTGGGCTACTCTTTCAATAACGAATAGTGGGAGTGACCATCAAATAAAAACGCCCCCACGGCTGAAAGGGCGAGCATGTTTGGTGTGATGGGATTCGAACCAGCGACCCGCGCCCTAACCACCTGGCCATGCCGGGTCTTAAACAAAAGTTTATACTATGTATCTAGATTTTATAACAACTGTTTAAGGAAGTGAAAAGCGAGATCGCGTGGGCTTTTAACCTGTATGTAGAAGGAAGAGGCTTTAACCAATGTTGCTCTTAATTTCAGTTCATTTGATTTTTGCAAAGCTCTTGGGTTGCTGTCAGTGCTTGATTTCTGCCAGATCTTTTCAAGTCTTAGAACCGGATCTTTTTTTTTTTTGGATTTATTGGTTTCTTTTGGTTGTTTTTTGAACCCAAAGGCGGTGATTATAATTAAATGTATGACTTCCTTCGTTGCATTAGGACTTTCTATTTAACTCACATAATTAACTAGATTACAGACTTCCAGTCCCATCCCAAATAGTAGCCTCAACAGAATTTAAATTGTTACATTCTAAAGGCCTTGCCTCCGAGTGGCACAGCGGTATGTCTGCAGACTTACAACGCTAGAAATCGGGTTTCGATACCCGTGGTGGGTAGAGCACAGATAGCCCATTGTGTAGGTTTGTGCATAACTAGAAACAAAACAAAACAAACTAAAAGCCACACTCGTTAACAAGGATCTGGTACCTTCTTTATTCTTCAGAGATTAAGCACTGTCTACTATTGCTATAGGTTTATAAAGTTCAGAATTTGTTTATTTCTTGTTTTTCGGATGAAGTATCTGTAAGTATAGAAATTTTCAAAGTGGAATATTGTCTTTAACACTTATGTCAGACGAGATTAGATCCCAAGACTCTGCTTAGTAGATAAATACTTATTCAACTAAGCTGTACTGTTTCTTTGATGTCTCCTTAAGCCTCGGTTTTTCACTTAAATTAGCGTTTCCGATCAAGATATGGCAATAAACGGATTCCGAGGTTTACAAACCAATTGTTATAACTCAAGACTCAAAGAAGTAAAAACTGAGAACAATGATGATGAAGAAGTAATAACTTAGTTAGTTAGTCTCTACAGAGAATGTGTGTGTGTTTGCTTATAGCAAAGCCACATCGGGCTATCTGCTGTGTCCAACGAGGGTAATCGAAACCCTGATTTTAGCATTGCAAACCCGAAGCAGAGAATGATTTCGAACACCATCCGACACAAGGATTTATCTTTTTTTAAACTTTTCTAGCTGTAGATGATGAAGTGTCTACAAGATCAATATTTCGATTTGTATGAAAACATTTACACTAATTTAAGCCTCGATTAAGAAAAGACAGCTAATATATTAATAACACATATTTAATAAACAGTTATAAACTAGTATATCTTAAGTTTATCCAATATTAAACTATGAAATACAAGGATCCAGTTCTTCTATAACCTTACCACAGATAACATATTCGTTCTACTGGAATATTGAAGATAATCATTGTTGAAGCTTATTTTTTGTTATCTCTAGTGCTATTTTAAAAAGGGCTTAGAAAAAAAAAACCCTATGTTGAGTTCTCAATGGCTGATTCATAATAAAGTTTCAGAGCTATCAAAACACCGAGATGAAATATTGACGAGTGACTCAAACTGACGTCATAACTACTGGTTTTAAGTCCATACTGGTATAATATATCTGTGACGAGTACTTAGAAGCTGGGCGTGTCAATCATAATGTAATTTGTAGAAAACTATATGGAACAGAATATGGAAGATTAAATTTGAACTGAAGAGAGAGTGGGACTAATAATAATGGAAATTTAAGTTAGTTTGTTTGTGTTTAAGCGCATAATGGATTTTATAACGAATCAAGCGAGATTGAGAGTAACTCTGTACCTATGGGTTATAATCTCGCGCGATCTCACATTTGATTCCGTTAAACATTTATTACAACATCTACATGTACAGTGTAAATTGCTGTTTAAGGATTTATTGTGCTGTAGATAGACATGTTTTGAACCTGTTTAAGGATTTATTGTGCTGTAGATAGACATGTTTTGAACCTGTTTAAGGATTTATTGTGCTGTAGATAGACATGTTTTAAAACAGGTTCAGAACATGTCTATCTACAGCACAATAAATCCAAAACAGGTTCAAAACATGTCTATCTACAGCACAATAAATCCTTAAACAGGTTCGGATTTATTGTGCTGTAGATAGACATGTTTTGAACCTGTTTTGGATTTATTGTGCTGTAGATAGACATGTTTTGAACCTGTTTTGGATTTATTGTGCTGTAGATAGACATGTTTTGAACCTGTTTAAGGATTTATTGTGCTGTAGATAGACATGTTTTGAACCTGTTTAAGGATTTATTGTGCTGTAGATAGACATGTTTTGAACCTGTTTTGGATTTATTGTGCTGTAGATAGACATGTTTTGAACCTGTTTAAGGATTTATTGTGCTGTAGATAGACATGTTTTGAGCCTGTTTAAGGATTTATTGTGCTGTAGATAGACATGTTTTGAACCTGTTTTGGATTTATTGTTTGTTTGCTTGTTTTTTCTAACCCAAAGCCGGCGAGTATAATTAAATGTAAGACTTTCTTGGTTGCATTAGGACTTGCTATTTAACTCACATAGTTAATTAAATTACAGCCTCCTGTCCCAAACAGTAGCCTCAACAGAATTTAAATTGTTACATTCCAAAACAGGCCCGGCATGGCCAGGTGGTTAGGGCGCTCGACTCGCAATCTGAAGGTCGCGGGTTCGAATCCCCGTTCCACCAAACATGCTCGCCCTTTCAGCCGTGGGAGCGTTATAATGTGACGGTCAATCCCACTATTCGTTAGTGAAAGAATAGCCCAAGAGTTGGCGGTGGGTGGTAATGACTAGCTGCCTTCCCTCTAGTCTTACACTGCTAAATTAGGGATGGCTAGAGCAGATAGCCCTCGTGTAGCTTTGCGCGAAATTCAAAACAAACAATCTTCTTTTCCTTTTTAAAGTATCTGTAAATGTAGAAATTTTAAAAGTGGAACATTGTCCTGAACTCTTAGAAAGTTTCACAGAAAATAAACACCGATATCAGACGATGAATGGAACCCGAAATTTTAACGTCATAAGCCCTCAAGCTTGCCCCTAAACCTGCGAGGGACGACAACAACAAAAAACTAAAAGACAATGTATCAAAATCAACACACTAAAGATCGTTTGAAGATAATTCAACTGTATCTTCTTCTAAAACTTTGTATTAACGTTAACAGCTTTTCTCGCTGTCATTCTTTTACTGTTGCTATAATAAATAATATCCTTAGACCACAAAGATAGCATAAATTATACATATTTTAATGAACAAATCCTAATAATGATATTGTTAGTACAACTAATATCCAAAATACTACTGGATATTTAAGAAAAGCAAATAAAAACTAAGATTGGTACTTATGATTAAACAAAAAAATAAAAGTTATTTTTTACGTAAAAAAAAATTATTATTCAATCAACCATTTCAACAACGTGCTGTCAAAGAACTCGTAAGCTAAACTGTCAATTTCACTGTGTAAATGTAATATCAAAGTAATTATGTGTAACGTGACATTTAAGATTCCAAACTGCGTTGGTTCATTGTAATTTGAATTTTTTCAAACAATAGTAATTAAAAGGGGTGTGTACAGTCTCACTTCGGAGAGCGTGTCGTTTCTTTCTGTTCTAATTTCAGCGGTCAACAATTTACTATTAAGTCAATTACAATATTTAAATTCTGTACAATCAGGTGACGTATTTAGGAACGTTAACTTGAAAACTAGTATGTTAAAAAGTGGAAAAAACAACAACAAAAAACAAATTCACTAAAACTTATTTTATATTTTATATACCGCCACTTAAAATTCATTGAGAAAACGCCTCTTTTTTAAAAAATCTTAAAGTTTATTTCTCCGAAAGAGGGCGAAGGCTGCCTGAAGGAGTCACCTGTTTTAACTACTCGTACCACTATACAGTAGTGTGTTGTCTGTCAGTCAGTCAATAGACGCTAAAATGACGTCACATAAGAAACGCTTAACGTTGCAATTTGTACTGTCGTGACGTCAGTAAAACTTGCGCGTGCCATGAATCACAGTGGGCTATCTGTACTCTGGCCTCTGCGAGCATCGAAACCCGATTTTTAGCGTTATAAGCCCTCAGACTTACCGTTGATCCTCAGGGGGGCAAATTCTAATGGTTTGTTTTTTAATTTTGCGCAAAGCTCCTTAAGGGCTATCTCCGTAGCAGTCCCTAATTTTAAAGCGATATACTTGAGGGAAAGCAGCTAGTCAACACCACCCACTGCCAACTCTTAAGCTACTCTTTTCCAACGAATAATGGGATTCACCATCACATTTTAACTTCCACATGGCTGAAAGAATAAGCATGTTCGGTGAAGGGATTCTAATCCGCGACCCTCAGATTGCGAGTCGAGTGCCCTAACCACCAGGCCATGTCGGGTCAAATTCGAATGGAAAAATACATTTCCAGAACATAGTTTGTGCAATTATTTTTTGATACGGTTAATTGCATGTGTAATATATTTGCTAATGTTAATTGAAGTTAGAAGTTCCATATCTATAAGCTATTTTCTGTTACTGATAAATATTTTATTTGTGTTGTAATTTAAATTATGTTTGTTATCATAAATTTTGATATAGACTGTACCGATAATTATTTCACTCATCTGTAATATATATATAAAATTAAATCACCTTGGTAATCTCGTTCTCAGTGGTAAATGGTTGGTAATTACTGGAAATAATTTCATATATATATTTGAAAAGATACCTGATGACATGATTATTCGTACTACATGAATGAATTACCTTGGTAATCTCGTTCTCAGTGACAAATGGTTGATAGTTATTGGAAATAATTTCATATATATATTTGAAAAGATACCTGATGACATGATTATTTGTACTACATGAATGAATTACCTTGGTAATCTCGTTCTCAGTGACAAATGGTTGATAGTCATTGGAAATAACTTCATATATATTTGAAAAGATACCTGATGACATGATTATTTGTACTACATGAATGAATTTCCTTGGTAATCTCGTTCTCAGTGACAAATGGTTGATAATTATTGGAAATAATTTCATATATATATTTGATAAGATACACGATGAAAAGTTTATTTGTACTATAGGAATGAATGAGTTACCTCACATTATCGAAAAATCAGTTTCTGAAATCCAGAGACATGTTTCATATAAAACACTATTATGACTTAAATGTAACGAGCGATCTCTGGCTTAATCAGATGGCGTTCGCTAAATCACTCCCAACCAGTGAAATCTGGAATTTTCTTGCATTTTCTTCAAACTTGTCAGAATATAGCTTATTTCATGGCAAATTGAATTAATGGTGTAAGGTGATCCTGAAAAAAGGAAGTGATTACAAAAATACGATGATTTTCGTAGAGTTAGCGGGAACAATTTATTGCTGAAAATTGGCTTCTGGCCATCAGTTGTTCTAATTCGATTTCATGGAGAATACACAGCTGTTCATCACAAACACTTAAACCGGTCGTTCCAAACTTCGTACAAATGTTTGTTTTTGTTGAATTTCGCGCAAGGCTACTCGAGGGCTATCTCTGCTATCCGTCCCAAATTTTGAAGTAATAGACTAGAGATAGGGCAATTAGACATCTCCGGCCACGGCCAGCTTTTGCGCTACGCTTTACAAAAGAAAAGTGGAATTAATTGGAATTATAACATCCTCACGGCTGAAAGAGCGAGGATGTTCGGTAACAGGTTTCCATCCCGCCACCTGGATATTGTAAGCCGAACGCCCAAAATTATCAGGCTAGGCCAGAGTCATACAAATGTTAGAAACGTCAATTGCGAAGCTGACCTCCATGTGCGAAATCGCAAAATTCTCGGAATTTTACCAGTGGATGTGATCACGACGGGATAAATGGGACCGGAAAAAGCAACTCGTAAAAGAGGTCAAATATGGTTTATCTGTGACAAAGGTGACGATGCAAATAGAAGCCCGAAGTGAAGAACAACACTCACCTACTAGGTACTTTCAAGGAGGTTCTACAAGAGGTTCCTAATCACGAAAAGAAAAGTATGAGAAAGGACGATGGAGTATAGGAAAAACGAAACAAACAAAAATAAACAGTATGCGGCTTGGTTTGACTGGTGACCATTACCCAAAGATGTTCAACTTTGGCCTTGGTCTCTTCTAACTCTTGCAAAATCCTCAGCAGATCGCACCTTGTCCGTTTCTGCAATTTACTTATGCTTCTCCGAATTTGGCGTGGACTCCACTTGACAAATTAACTTCCTCTGATTAAACCAAAGATTGCTTATTAAATTATCGTTTATAATTTTCAGTCTTAAGCTGGCTAATCCCAGAATTCTGAAGCCAGGTTCTAATTTTTAACAGTATCGTTTCCAAAAACATTTACTATTTTTACCACCTTTTCTAAATGAAACGCGAAGTAAGTCGACTACATGTTTGTGCTTAAGATATCAAGTATCATTCAAAACTGTTAGTTCTTTTTTTACGCACTTCCAGAAGAAGGATACACTAGTTTTAGTATTGAATGTTTTAACAACAGCACATTTTAGTTCTCAAACTAAACATTTCCTTTCTATGTAGTACTTACCTGCGAAAATTCCTTGTTGCTGTAACGTAGGAGCATTCCACCAAATACCCAATGTCTTCCAGGTTGAGCCAAGGTGAAAGGCTGAAAACAAACATCCCATTATTGGGTATCATGATTTTTAAAGAACATACGAATAACAGCGCGCATGTAAAAGAAAGTTATTCCTTCGATATATACGTAAAAAAAAGGATAGTCAGTATAATGTACATTTTATTGGGTTTTCTCAGTCAACAGTTAGCAAAAATTGTAAAGGCATTTTTAGAATACATAAAACGTTCAAAACTCATCAAAAACTACACCCCAAACTCAGGAAGCTTCGAAACATTTAGGTTTTAACACATTCTCAACCAAGTGGGATTTTTTTAGTTAAATGGATGCACACACCTAACGTACATATTCCAGTCTTTAAAAAAAAAGTCGGAAGAGCAGAAGCTAGGATAAAAAGGGTGCAAGCACATTGCCAAAACAATTGGTGAACAGCATAAAAAAATCAATATTTTTTGACAAAAATTAGTTTGTCAAACTCGTGTTTTTTGTTTAAAATTTGTGAGGAAAATTGTTGAATCGAATGTGTTACCTTTACCTTATTTTGGTAATTTTTGTGAAATTAATTTTGTATTCAATGTACATTTTCATTTCAATAAAAATAAGGATTCCTATGTACAACTGGCTCCACTTGCCAGAACCTGAATGTTGGATCATGTGTAATAAAATAGCACAACTACCAATAAGTTAGTAATAACAATATTTTTAGAAGGAAAATATCTTAATACAAAGTCATTGTTTTTAGACAAGTGGGTCAGTTTGTACCATCTTTCAAAACTAAGTTTTAGTCACTGTTTTTAGACAAATGAGTCAGTATGTCAATGACTAAAACTTAGTTTTGAAAGATGGTCAGAAAAACATTTAGATATAGCTTATATGGTTCTGCGATGGAAACTTAGTTTTGAAAGATGGTACATACTGACCCACTTGTCTAAAAAAGGCTGCTTTAAGCAAATAATATGCGTAATATTATAGAGCGTCAGCCATGAACGACCTACGCGGCTTGGACTCTCTAACACATTGTCAGCCATCAGTGGCCGACACGGCTTGAATAATACTGTGCCACGTCAGCCACATGTGGCAGACACGGTAGTGACTGTGATAATGAATATTATATTAGACAAAATTCTAACGAATGTTTAATTAAACGTAATACAGTTGTTGGTATTTGTTAACTTGGGGTAAACTACCTGGCATATTTTTCCATTTTTATATACTTTTCCAGCTTATACACATGGGTCTGAGTATAGCTACTCTGTTTTAGAAAAAAAAGCATGATACCAGTATGTTCAACTTGTTTTCAGTCTCTTCCTTTCTATGAAACGCAGTCGACGATAGGAGAATTCAGATTTCTGTTCCGCAATATATTTTCTGGCGAGCTTCCCGATATTCTGTGATTTCTACACAGTTATACGACGGGAAGTCAGTGAAACTGAGCATACTACACTGGTTAACAAATTCAGTATCATTACCAGCTGACTAATGCAATTTTGAACTACTTCATTCCTCAACATCCGAGCAAGATCGATGAATGTTCTTCAAACGTCTTCAGGTGTGTTAAAAATCTTGTTGTAAGTTTAAACAAAAGCTTTTCAACTTTTCAACTCGTTAACACTCTTTAACATTTTTATACAATAAAAGTTATTTTATTGTACCGCTGACACACTTTGCTTAAAGTATTTTCGATTAATAAAATAAAGAAATTCTTGAACAAAACAAAGTTGTTTCCAATTGCTTCTTCTTCCTGTGTTCTGTGTATTGTGTAACGATCTCCCTTCAATTGCTTGAGCTCTTCTTCCTATGTTCTGTGTATTGTGTAACGATCTCGCTCCAATTGCTTGAGCTCTTCTTCCTATGTTCTGTGTATTGTGTAACGATCTCGCTCCAATTGCTTGAGCTCTTTTTCCTGTGTTCTGTGTATTGCGTAACGATCTCCCTCCAATTGCTTGAGCTCTTCTTCCTGTGTTCTGTGTATTGTGTAACGATCTCCCTCCAATTGCTTGAGCTCTTCTTCCTGTGTTCTGTGTATTGTGTAACGATCTCCATCTCGTAAGATTTTATTGTAGGTCTTAATGAAAAGCGTAATTCTTAAATAATACACATGACGATAACTTATGTTAATTCACAAATAATACACATGACGATAACTTATGTTAATTCACAAATAATACACATGAAAATAAGTTATGTTAATTCCCAAAGCATACACATGAAGATATTTTCTACTAATTCACAAAAAAATACACATTAGGTAGCTTCTGTTAATTCACAAAGAATACACATGAAGATAACTTCTACTAATCGAGGAAGAATACACATGAGGACTGCTAATTTACAAAGAATACACATGAAGATAACTTCTGTTAATTCACAAAGAATACACATGAAGATAACTTCTGTTAATTCACAAAGAATACACATGAAGATAGTTTCTACTAATTCACGAAAAATACACATTAGGGTAGCTTCTGTTAATTCATAAAGAATACACATGAAAATAGCTTCTGCTAATTCACGAAGAAGATTTAATATCTAATTACGGTTTTGAACTCAAGAGGTCAAACCCTTTCGATTGATATATTTGACCACACCCAAGATCTCATGGATTACTTTACTCTAATTCTGCCTAAAATAGTTTCAATTTGAGGGTAGAATCGTAAAGATCCTGAAGAATAATAAAATCCAATCGGGTATAGTCACGCCCCACGCTTGGTATTGCTGGTACACAAAAAATGTAGCTAAGAAAAAGGAAAAAAAAAAAGGTCTCATAGATTAATTTACTCTAATCCTGCCTAAAAGAACTTCAAGTGCCGTGGCTATTGAGGATTCCCTCTTGCTTACAACTAGAGTGCTACATTTGTTTTGTTTGTTTGTTTGTAATTAAGCACAAAGCTATACAATAGGCTATCTGTGCTCTGCCCACCACAGGTATCGAAACCCGGATTCTAGTGTTGTAAGTTGGCAGACATGCCGCTGTACCACTGGGGGGCGCTACATTTGTACATCAAGGAACTTCAAATAACACGGTATACTTATCCTATATCTACATTATACAAAAACTCCAAACTAAAATTAGGTTTTAGCCCAAATTAGAATACGACATTGCAACAACGATACTTAATCTTTGCCCACCCTTTGACTTTAACTTTTACATCCCAACAACAATACTTAATCTTTGCCCACCCTTTGACTTTAGCTTTTACATCCCAACAACAATACTTAATCTTTGCCCACCCGTTGACTTTAGCTTTTACATCCCAACCACAAAACTTAATCTTTGCCCACCAGCCCACCCTTTGACTTTAGCTTTTACATCCCAACAACAATACTTAATCCTTGCCTACCAGCCCACCCTTTGACTTTAGCTTTTACATCCCAACAACAATACTTAATCTTTGACCATTAGCCCACCCTTTGACTTTAGCTTTTACATCCCTTTCTAAATGCTAAAGTCATTCTCTATTATATTTAAAATCGCATTTATGCCCTAGTGTCTGTGAGTTGCAGCAATCATTAAAATATATAAATATGTTGTTGTTTTGTAATTATTACATGCTACAGATTTCAACCCGGGTGCATTCCCTAGTCC
>NW_013670868.1:0-17421 GCF_000517525.1 Limulus polyphemus | reverse complement strand
ATTTGCACTCTGTCCACTGTGGGGAAATGAACCTCGGAATTTAGCGTTTTAAGTCCATAAACCTAACGCTGACCTACTAGGGTATAATTATGCATGAATTATTTTACTCATGAAAGACACGAAAATCCGATACACAGAATGGAAGAAAAAGCAATAAACATCCGTTGAAGATCTAATTTGATGATGAGGAACATACTCTGAGACAATAAAGTTTGTTTGTTTGTTTTTAATTTCGCGCAAAGCTACACGAGGGCTATCTGCGCTAGCCGTCCCTAATTTAGCAGTGTAAGACTAGAGGGAAGGCAGCTAGTCATCACCACCCACCGCCAACTCTTGGGCTACTCTTTTACCAACGAATAATGGGATTGACCGTCACATTATAACGCCCCCACGGCTGAAAGGGTAAGCATGTTTGGTGGGACGGGGATTCGAACCCGCGACTCTCAGATTGCGTGTCGAACGTCCTAACCACCTGGCCATGCCGGGCCCAATAAAGTTTGAAAACGGCTTGAATGAGTAATGAAGAAAATTTTATTATAAGTTTAACAAATGTGCAACGTTTCTGATATACAATGTACCTGATGATGACAAAACCTTATCCAAACGTTGTACATTATTTGCTATGTTAAGCTTGTAATAAAGTATTCTTCAAAACCCATTCAAGTTGTCTTCAAAGTTTATCCATAGAAGATAACACTCAGAACGAAAACAGTCTCCCTAAAAGAGATACATGATCCCTCTCACCAACGAAAGTTGTAAATGACAAAGAAAATAATATGATGATGAAGCGACTGCGCGAAAACGAAAAAAAATATATACTGGTTTGAAACTTCGACATTGATGATGTACACATTAAGTCAGAAGTTAAATAAAATGTTAATAACAATTATACTGGGTGACTTAATATGATAGATTAAGTATGGAATACCATCATAAATTCACAAGAAAAAAAACACAAAAATATAAAATAGGTTGTTGGTGTAAATGTCCCTGGTGGGGTCGATAGCCTAATAAATTTTAGGCCCAGAGTCGCTGGTGTGGAGCTAGAGATGTTTCTTAAAACCCAGGGCGGCAAAGTTGAGAAAGGTATTGTTCATTTAGGACATTATGGGAATCGTTTTGAAATGGTCTTTTGCAGTTTCCAGCATTTGATGGAGGGTGGGAGTTAGTAACTGTTAGTAGATGATCATCAAGTACTGGGCATAATTAGTTGATTGTTTAATCACCTCCGTAGGTATGCGATCCTGGCTTTAGAGCCCCCCCTCCCCCATGATCATTTGGTTGTTCAGTACTTTCGTAATCACTATTTTCACAAAGTACCTCATGAAACAAAACAAAAGCTGAATGACCGTACCAAGAAAAGTGGCGTTGTGGCTTTAAATTAAATGCGTCTGACAATCACGGAAGGGCGTTTTATGCCTTATTGTGATTACAGTCAAATGAGTCAGGAAGAATTCTTCCATATCAGTACCTGTTCTGCCACCAATACTTTCACCACTGTATGAATTGCTTTCATGTTAAGACATGGGTTATCACTTTACACCTGGAACATCCAACATATCTGTGCCCAATGAAACCAGACATCTTGAAATCAATCCAATATGATGTCACAACAATCAAAGAATAGATTTCTGTGCTCAAGTTGTTATCTCTTAGGATAAAAGGGTGGCTTCCTGGGATCAAAAGGTTAGTCAATATGACTGAACCCAGTAGAAGCCACCACACTGAGGTCAAAGATGGAGATCAAAGACATCTCATCTTTCGAGTATACTATTTGCATTTACTTATCCTGCATTTAAAAGAGTGCTAAAGTTTACCTTTTCATGGTATACTCTAATAAAAATAAACTTTATTTTCTGTCTTTATGATCGTAAATTAGACAAAAACGTTTGAGAAATAAACTATACGTACACGTAATGAAAATACATACAACAGTCAATTACATGCAAGTCAACATCATTAATCGTTTTTAAAGTACTGGTACACTAAGCTGCATTTTATTCACTCTTAATCAAACTTATACTAAAATTTAGACGATTTACGTGTCAGTTACCTTTTCATAATTTGTAAAAACTAGTTTTCGATCCAAATCTTCTATATTCCTGTAGGGAAGTTCTATTATTCCCGTTTCACCCAAATCGATATTCTTTGGTCTAGCGGGAAGTAATCGCATATTTTCACCATGCTGGAAGTCTTCATAAAGACGTACCAATGCTGAAAATGATAAAATGCAACAATTCGTGCAATGTTAGCAGACATACAGTGCATAGTCGTAAACGTCACAAGGAAGAAATAGTTTCAAACACATTTACTGAATACTAGTGGTTAGCATAGTTGAAATTGGATATAAATTACAAGTATAATAACATCCGGGGAAATCACTGATGTCAAACTAGAAATGTTTATATCCACGTTCAAGAATAATTAGAGACAGGAAATTATTCCGAAGATTTAGCACAGAAGCCAGTATCTGGAGATATACATTAATTTTGATCAACTGTCGGTTCCACTTCTGACAAGGATTATGTAAATTACCAGCCCTCCGGAACTCACGCGGAAGCGACAAAATGAAAGGGCAACATGGATTTATCTGTGAAGGTGAAACATACTGAGACAACATTTTAATCTCAAAGCCAAGGGAAAACATAATTAATTGAGAACTTTTTTGCCAGAAGACGAAGCATTTCAAGTATGCTTACTAACTCATTCATCGTGTGTAATTAAATCTAAAAATCAATTCTAACCTTATTTTTACTTCCACCCACTTTGCACGAAACTGATATAATCGTTTTAGAAATATATTTATACAGGAGAAAAGTTTTTCTACATTACTGCTTTGAAGTCAGAATAATTAAATTTTCTTAAATTTAATACATGTAAATAAAAGTATACAAGAAACAACTATTTAAATATAAATGAAATCGTGTGTTCATACACTACAATTATTTATTTAATAAACTCGGAAATAAAAGCAGTTGATCACGATGCATGAGAAAGAAAAAACAAAACATACAATCCTAAGTATGCGCTCCACTAGAAGTTTACACAATATTTTCTGCAAATGTTAAAATAAGCAATTATTTAAAGCTACAGTACTCGAACAACACAAATAATCCAGTATTATTTCAAGATTCACTCTTAATGCTAGACTGACAACCTAGCTGAATGTTCCTAAGATATACTACGAATGCAAAACAAAATCTCTAGCTGTGTGACTCAATTACTCTATTTGAAAAGACAGAGTATATCTAGTTTCTCTAACTCTTACGTTGTACTAGCATTACAATGTAACTATTTACTCCTCTGCTAGTGAAGTACACCATACATATATGACTCTCTGTTTCGTAATAACATCGAGCTTGAGAAGAGTAAACTTTAGTTAAAATCTTGGTTATAACACATACGATTAATAGCATTGGAATTGGATATTACGACTAGAATTCTAACTTGTGGGTAGGATCCTCTGGAGTCATAAAATACGTTTGTTGGTTTGTTTTATTTCAAACTGAACAATGAGTTATCTGCGCCGTGTCCATTGCGGGGATCGAATACCAAATTCTACCATTATAAGCTCTCGAGTTACTGGAAATTTACTAGAAGAAATATAAAGTGAAAAAGAAATCAATAATTTGGACTAAAAAAAAATGTTCACCTACTCTTCACAACTTTTTCTAAGGCGTTGTAGTCGCGATGACCGAGGGCTGTGACATCTAAAATTGACTTGAGGTGGCGGTGAATCACTCCCACATGCTGAAAGTAAAAATCCTTTTATAAAACACACAGCAGGATAGTGTCACTTTATATGTAAGGTAATATAAAAATCCTTAACAACCGATTGAAACTTGAAACATTTAGAACTACGTATACATTTGATTTTTGAGTATAATCAATCTAGTTTCTTTTGTAACAGTTATAACATATTTAAAGTTAGTCAAAGAAAATGGTCAAGCTGGTTTGTTTTTTTACCTTAATAAAATTTAACTGTTTTCATATTTCGTATTGTATAGGACAGTAGGTAGAAAAGTTTTATTTTTATTCCAGGAAATTTATTTTGGTTCCTCGCGAACTCTCTACAAGAAAACCGGAAATTAAGTTTAAAATGTAGAACTAAAATGGACTAACTATCTACTGTTGTAATGGAGAAAATATATCATATGTCTTCACCCTTTACCCTACAAATGTGAACTGATACTTTTTATAAAATGTAAACAATTTCTCACACCTTCATGCACTGCCGCACGTGTTCTCATGTAGCTTGCTAAGAACGGCTTTGAACTGTGCTGACATTATTATTGAACCACTGATAAAGGTCACTCCATCCTAGTACTACTTCCCATTGTCGGTGTTGCTGAGAAATGATTTTGGGCTTGACCAAATGCCTTCTCAGGTCACATCAGTCACGTGAATGTACAGGACTGTGGAAGATTTTCTTACCCTTTATTCTTAATGGGAGTGGCCAGGTGACGTGGTTTACAGTGCACTCTGGGAGAATTAACTATATTCGAGTTTGGGTATCATTTTCAATAAGGTTGTTCGTCCAAGAGAATTGTGGCCATCTTGTCTTGTGTTTTGTTCGATAAAGGATTTTGTTTTATTGTTTAAACTCTGTTGCCCAATTTCTTTCTTCATTTACTGCAGAGTTAAAGTGTAAAAGTCAAACTCTGTATTACATATTTATGCCAATTCTCTAGTAAGGTGGCTACTACGCTTATATATATAGGAAACTAGCGTAGCCGAAAATGCCACATCACATCACTGCACACTTTCTGTTTTATTTCCTTCACGAACTTATTACTACGTATTTATTATTATATTTAAAAAACAGTTTCGCCAAAAAAAAAGCCTTGCCTTTTTATTCTGTTATATTGTTAATTTTTATGAGATACTTTAATAAACGAATGAGATATATGAGCCATCGTAAATAGACATGTCACGTGATGATATTCTCCTCTTTGTTACATGCCAGATACTGAAGTACACTTATCAACAGTTGGTTTTCCATCCAGCTATGTGCTTTGGAAGAAAGCTTCTGAATGCGGGTCTTGATGTCGATTTATACAAAAGAGTGTTAAGTTTTATCTCTGGTATAGATTTAAGTTTCTAATAAAAGTAAGGATTTTATTTCACCCAGTTGATACCAAGAGGTACATTGGAAAGAAATTACTCTCCTGTAATCATCCAGTTGATACCAAAAGGTACTTTGGAAAGGAATTACTCTCCTGTAATCACCCAGTTGATACCAAGAGGTATTTTGAAAAGGAATTACTCTCCTGTAGTATTTAACGAAAGTTTAACACAGCTAGGAGGCTGGTGCGAAATTCAAGATCGACGAAGCCAGTTAACCCAGAACTGAGTGATTTTTTTTTCTTTATTATTCAAGTACTAGCTAACATTCAACGCACGGGAAAGACAGGGGGGGGGAGGCCAAACCTGAACGTCTGCTCCATGTCGTTCCACGGGCTGCCCTAATAGCACCTTCGAAGTTTGCTAGAAATCAATAGATTAGTATAGGGAACACATAGATCTTCTGGGTGTAACACAGGTAGGTCAGATCCGTACTCCGATCCCCCTAGGTTATCCCCAAGGGTGCCTTAAGAGATCAGTCAAAATGTGGAAGCTTGAAAGGCGAAATATATAGTGAAATAGAGCACGCCTGAGGAGTGAGATGGGGTTCAGATCCCATAATATCGTACGATGCCTTTAAAGTTTGATATATCTCTATATAATAGCACGGGCTACACATAGACGCCCCCTAATACTGAATCCCCTATTTCATTGATATTTTGGATGTATGTCACAGGTTAGGCCCACAACCCCTCTTTCCATACCACTAAGATTATTTTCCTATATCTTTCTAGTTCTGAATTATTTTCCTGTCAACGGACGTCTTAATCACACTGTCTGTATTTATTATTTGTTTTCTTTTTAGCATAGAACTAAGCTGCGGATTATCTGCGCTGTGTCCGCCATGAGTATCGAACTCCGAATTTTTCCATGTAAGCTTTTACATATTTGAAAATATAAATACATATTTTCATATCATTTTGCCTACATTTACCAGAAAAGGGCATTCCAGCCTTACGCCCCCCAGTGGCACAGCGGTATGTCTGCGGACTTACAACGCTAGAATCCTGGTTTCGATACCCGTGGTGGGCAGAGCACAGATAGCCCATTATGTACCTTTGTGCTTAACTTCAAACAAACAAAAATTCAATGAATTTCAGTCTATCTCACACTGTCTAACTGAACTGTCTGACTCTGAAATGACTGATTAATTCTAGCTCACACAGTTTTTATATTTTACTCCATTTCACGAACATTCAAGACTACACAAAGGCCTAACTTTCTTGAAAATTCTAAAATTCACACAATTATTACATCAATTAAAATGCTCTCTCTAGTGAACAAAATATTAAAAACATAACCTATAATTTGTGAAGATTTAAGTTTCACCTAACTTCTTACCCAAAAGGGTTTCTCCACAAAAGATAAAATATCTGGCGATGCATGTTGGTTGTCAGTTATTCGCATCGATCTGTCCTGCAATGGAAATAAAACAACCATTAAATTAAAACCCATTCCCATTTGTTCACCTCCACACAAAGATTCTAACTTTCCTTGTTAGCAGTGTCAACTTTAACAATTACAAACTGGACGTTCTAAGTGTTCTTGAGGTTAAAAAGCCCGTATTAAAGGTTATAATAGTTTAAAAATATGCTTGTTGAGTTTGATTAGATTAGAACAGGAGATACTTTAATTTATAATCTAGTTTTGGATTTTTATTGGGCCTTGTTCTCTTTGTACAGTTTATGATATATAGTAATAGCACTCAAACATTAAATTCAAAACCCATATTAAAGGTTATTATAGTTTATATTAGGAGGTACTTTAACTTATTATCTAGTTTCGGATTTTCATTAGGCCTTGTTGCTTTTCCGCAGTTTACAGATCTATAACACAGGCAACAGAAAACGTTTCTCTGCTACTAGAAAAAACGAAACAGTTTTAGAGTAACTTGTTGATGCTGATTTTAAAACTCGTGTTGAAAATTGATGATCACATCTAGTTTTCGGGTTATGATAGATTTCTTGAAAAGTATTCTTATACATCGTGAAAATAACAGCTTTTTTCTTTGATAACTTTATTTATTCATTGAAAACTGCATTTAAGAATGTTCAAAAAGAATATATAATATCAATACCAGTTTATAAAAGGCAATGAGTATAAAAAAAACTATATACTGAAAATACATTCAGACTATGTTCAAAACTTTCATCATGGTAATATTTTTCGTTACAAAATATTTGCTTGATTTGTTCTGCCTTTTGTTTATGTTCTCAGTTTCACGCTGTAAGAACTAACAATAACCTCCCATCATCACAGTATTCCATTGACCTTGATATTGCTGGTGAGCGTCGGAATGAAGCAAAAGTGGTGCAATTAGCTACAAATAGCATATATGAACAATATATTTGGAATTTTACATCAAAACAATACAGTCAGTGTTTGAAGTTATCAAAAAATGTTTGTCTTTTACCAATTAAACTGTTCAAGTAAACTTAATTTCACAGCATAAATCTATTGTACTGAATTGATTGCACGGTATTTCGCATAGAGCTGATAAACTATAGAGATATTACAATAACTCAAACTTTAGGAGTAATGGACAAATTCTGACTACAATTTTGAAATCAGCACCGTCAAAGTAAACTGAAACACTTGACTTTTCTCCAGCAGCAAATTTTTGTTGTCCAGTGTAATCACAACACTTAAACATTAAACTGAAAAGGGTCTACATTTTAGATAGTGAAAATATAATATCAACAGATCTATTAACATCTACGAAATTATCTTGTAAGTCTTCAAACCCACTTTTTATTTATTTGTTGTTTTTTTCTCCCTTTTCTGTTAACCACAGAAGCTGTTGTTCTAATAAAACTATATACATAATGCATTTTTAATTGAATAACCAGACAAATTCATAACACTACAAGATTAATTTCAAACCACTAGGCAAATAATTCCTCTTTAAATTTTGTACTTATTCTATAAATCCTTTAAGTATGTCGTTGGAATTACATAAAATTTTCAGTTTCACAAGATCTTAGAAACATGATTTTATGCAAGAATGATTAGATCATTATTAGACACTAGTATAAAAAGCACGTTCAAAATGAAGGGAAACCAAAGCCTACCAAATATGAATCCTGCAACATTTAATATGTATTATCAAATGTTAGGTCTGTAATAACCTGAAATTTATTAGCTGAAATAACCAGATAAGTTTGCACTTAGAGTCGTAACTGCTAGCGACTAATAAATTATACAGCTGTTAGATTTATAGATATTAATTACTTCACTCATAGAATGTGTTTGGTGGACTACGAACACGATTACGAAGTGGACATGCGTAAAGTTAGATGAAACATAACGAAAAAGAAACATTTTTGTTTTTATCGAATATTATATTGTTACAGTTCATGATAAAGTGGGGGATGTATATACATAATTTAATCCCCCTTCCTCAAGCTTCGACCCACTGCAGAAGCAGAGGGGACTTTTCCACAAATATGTGGTGGACTTTTTCGTCTACACAAAGAATTTAACTGATTTATATGGGTATAAAGTTTTTATTTAAAAATATCAGAAGACATAGGACATTTCAGACTTTTTAGAATACTGAGGTGGTCATTCGACGACCCTCCCCCGACCACAGCTAACATATGGTACTTAATCTTTATGCAGACAAACAAATATAATGAGGGAAGTGAGAATTTTTCATACAAAGGTAAATCAATACATTAAGACTCAACACAATATTAATTATTTAATATAACTTCTTATCTTACGTAATCAAGAAGTGAGTGTGGTAAGGAATCTCGCTAATGTTCCCTTTTTTAATTACAATCATACTATATAACCGCTTCATCAAAGGACTACTTCTTTTCCCACTCCCAAATAGGTTCTTATACGCATATAATAGTACTGTCTGTTGTATGTCCATGTAATTACTTCGCAGGGTGTAGATGGATCTTCACCAAAACTGGTATGGAGGTTCATTAGGTTCATGCGGGGGTACATACAAATTTTCAGTTTTACATTTTGAGTTTTGCGGTTTTTATGGGCGTTTTTTGCCACTACTTCTCCCCCTCTAAATGTATCTTCATCAAATTTGGTATGTAGGTTCATTGGGTCCATGGGGAGATACATAAAAATTTTCAGTTTTGCGTTTTGTAGTGTTTATGGACGTTTTTTACCACAACCACATCTTCTCTGGATGGATCTTCACCAAATTTGGTATGTAGGTTCACTGGGTCCATGGAGAGATACATCAAAATTTTCAGTTTTGCGTTTTGCAGTTTTTATGGACGTTTTTTACCACTACCACGTCTCTTCTGGATGGATCTCAATCAAATTTGGTATATAGGTTCGTTAGGTCCATGGGGAGATACATAACAATTTTCAGTTTTGCGTTTTGCAGTTTTTATGGACGTTTTTTACCACTACCACATCTCCTCTGGATGGATCTTCACCAAATTTGGTATGGAGGTTCACTGGTTCCATGGTGAGATACATACAAGTTTTCAGTTATGCATTGTGGGTTTCTATGGGTGTTTTTGCGTTTATTACCACTATGTTGCCCCCTGTTGACATATCTTTACCAAATTTGGCAAGGATGTTTGTTGGGTCTGTTGGGAGATATACACAAATTTTCAGTTTTGCATTTTGTGTTTTGTAGTTTTTATGGTCGTTTTTTACTATTAAATATAAGGGAAGCAACTTTTTATGTCCTAAGATAACCTTTGATTAATCATGAATTTACATAACTACCCGCCAGGGGACGAATACTCCAGCTAATTATTTATAAGGTAGAACCTCTTCTTATCTAAAGGGTATTTCAAGTTTGCAAACAATATGTTTACTTTGAACTAATCAAATATAAAAGAGTCGAGTACGTTGGATAACGTGATTGAGCCACATAAATATACTGAAAATATTAATTTTCTCTTATATGTTCATGGGAAATATTATTTACAATTATAATTTTTATGCTGATTATTTCAACTCAATATCAAATATAAGTATTTTAACAAGTATTGTTTTTGTAGCATGCTTGTTTGTTTGTTTTGAATTTCGTGCAAAGCTACACGAGGGCTATCTGCGCTAGCCGTCCCTAATTTAGCAGTGTAAGACTAGAGGGAGGGCAGCTAGTCATCAACACCCACCGCCAACTCTTGGGTTACTCTTTTACCAACGAATAATGGGATTGACCGTCACGTTATAACGCCCCCACGGCTGAGAGAGCGAGCATGTTTGGTGTGACGGGGATTCGAACCCGCGACCCTCAGATTGCGAGTCGAGCACTCTAACCACCTGGCCGTGCCGGGCCTTGTAGCATGCTTAATGCGTGTTTTTTTGGTGTTTTTTTTTCAATTTAATATATATCATGTAACAAAAAGAAATTAATAGGTAGACATATAGATGACAAATTACATCAGAGTATAAATTAACTTCTTTTGAAAAGTCGTGTACCAAAAACTGAGGTTTGGATAAAAAATATTGTAGATTTTGACTTTTAAACTTACTTTCCTCTGATATAAAATTTTTCAAATATGTTCGTACGTTGTTAAGACTGACACTAAATTTTAAGTTGCTTAAACATTTTTACAATTTTTCTTTCCAAACAGGCCGATTTATTTACCTGTAAAAATCTTCTGAATGCTTCGTCTTTCAATTTCTCTCGAATGAGAGTTACCGAAATCTTCAGCCCTCGTGCATACATCCAGTAGAGGGCGCACCTCTCGGGAAACTATGGAAACCGAAATATATTTTAAGTATATACAACATAATTACCATTATCGCATGGTGTTTCTCTCGTATCTTCAAAGATGAAATTAAGTGCGAATCGTTTTGTTCTTAAGTTTTAAAACTATTATTTTGCATATATGTGTTACTTCGCATAAAAAGGTCACCATGCATTACATAGAATTACAATCAAATCTACCTTGAAGCTTTTCTGACATTTTGCTTTGAATTCAATGTAATATACGTTATACGACCAAGAATAATACTCTAACATGAACGCTTACTTAAGTTCACTAACTTCTATACGATACAGCATTGTGGGTAAGCAATAACGAGTGTGATTATTGAATAGAGTTACTCGTATACAAGTAAGGTTACACATACATTTTATCTTCAGTCCACTTACTCGTGCAATACTTTTTTACGTGTTTATTGTATTGCTTTGATCCTTTTTTCGATGTTTTACCACAAGCACTTAGGATGGCATGCTACATTTGCAAAAGAAAATCTCTACAATAAAAAACAAACTTCCTTATCAGTGTGTAATTTCTTAATGAAATATTCAGAAAATAAAGATTTAAAGTATTAAAAAGGTGTCTAATGCTCAGTACGTTAAGAATTAGTATCTGATCCATCTCTTCTTCAAGTCTTACCAGCCTCCTGTACTTACTTAAAATGTAAGTTAGTCGTATTTTTTATAATTAAAAGTTGTGCAAGAGACGACCTTTCAGTAATAACCTACATTACTTAGTTTTATTTTACTGATCACCTTAAAATTAAGGGATCTGTCAATAAGAGCCTAATATATATAAAAATGGGCATACGCCTTTGTGGCAAAACAACAAGTTCAAGATAAAAACCGTCAAAAAGCAGAATTCGCGGGATTTGTTCAGTGAGTTCAGAAGCTGTGAAAAACAACCCTATCATACAGAGGTCTCACAAGTAAAACATAAATTTTTGGGTTTCGTTTTTTCGAAGGGGAAAGTATAAGGTAATAAAACGAGAAATAACATAGATAACAAGGGGCCACCGTTGATAAAAGTAAAAAATTAAACACATCCTCATTTTCAGAAACTCATTAATTCCTCTGTTAAATTCTTGTAGAATGTCAGCCTCAATTACCGCCGATGGAAACTCATTCTATAAGTTATTGCCTTGTTAGAAAAATAAGACTGTATTAACCGGAAACCAGCCTCTATTTGCCAAATCCTAAACTTGTGTCCTCTCGCCCTATTATCTTCATAATACACCACAAAAATCAGAGGCATTTATCCTATACATCCACCAGATAATCTGGTAATCTTCAAAATGTCCATCTTTTACACTTATAGTATCTTACACTTATCTTAAAGTATTCCTGTAAGATAACCCATCCATCCCCGAAAACATCCTACTACCCCTACTCTGAGCCTTGTATTAGGAGATCAGAATTGTACACGTTATTCCAAATGAAGCCTAACTAGTGTATTGTTTTGGTTTGTTTAATTTAGAATAAAGCTACACAATGGACTCTGCGCTTTATCCACCGCGGGGAATCGAGCCCCAGATTTTAGTACGGTATATAATAATAATTACCTCTTTTGACTTGTAATCAAATGTCTATAAATATACCTTAAAATTTCTATTGGCCTTAATACTATAACAACAAAACATTGCTTCGATGACATGAGTGACTTATATATTATCATAACCCAAACCTCTTACCTTTAACGAACTATAATTAAAGGTCATTTGTGAAATATTTGTTCAACATTAACAATTTATCCAAATCATTCTGTATTACCTTAACATCAATACCAAATAATTTAATGTCATCCTCAAACTTTAGTAATTTACTAGTTCTCTATCTATCAATACCATTAATGTAAGTAGGATAAATCAAAGGCTAAAGTACTGTTCCGTTAGGCAATCCACTAATACAACTGTTTTTAAACAGATAAGCAATTATTATTTTGTAAATACAAAAATAAATTGTTTAATATTTACCTCATCAGGCCTTGCTAGAGAAAAACAATATTCACAAATTTATCACTAATCGTGCTCGGTCAAAGCTTGAAGCCTCCCAGTGGCACAGCGGTATGTCTGCGGACTTATAACGCTAAAATCCGGGTTTCGATACCCGTGGTGGGCAGAGCACAGATAGCCCATTGTGTAGCTTTGTGCTTAATTACAAATAAACAATAAAACAACAAAGCTTGAAATTTCTAGAGCTAATTTGAAGGATCAACTGACTTGTCCCGTGTCATCATCTCTACTAACTAAGCCAATCACAAGTAAACGAACTTGTAAATGTCAAGTCAGCAACTTCAACTAGAGTCACTTTGTTGGTCAAAGGTCTAACAGAACAATGAGAAAACAAAGACAATCTAGATCGACAACAACTAGAGAGGTGTGACATACCTTAGATATAAGCAGGTCAATGGTGTTTCACTTATAGATGGTCAGTGGAGCTCATGAATAAATAATTTTCGAAACGTTTATTGAAACTAATTTATAAAAAGATAAAATTTACAGCCCGACATTCCACACTTTCATAAGTATGAAAAAGGCATTTGATAAGTTGTTATATTTATTTGAATCTAAAGATAAAATAACATCTCAAGTATTAACCATGGAATACATTAGGAAAAAGAAGCCTGATGTAAGAAACTCATTTTTACCTGTCGAAGATATACTTGGCCAATATCATCTGCCATCTTTACTTCCCCTACACCATCAGCCACCTTTCCTTCCTCCTCCGGAATACATTCTCGAACACATGACCGTGAAAAACTTGCTACCTGAAAATAAATACATGTTACTCAGAAAAGGCAATTCCTTTTAGGATACAATTTTCGAAATAATCAAATCTTTAGCTGAAATTTTATGAACTTTTAGACAAGATAATGAGATCCTGACTCGCACGTTACTGAGAAATAATATTTGTACCTCTTCTATATTCTGAAAAAGTATATTCCATTCAGATGAGGTTACCAAGGTGTCATTACTTCGTAAAGGTTCCATATATCGATTCACTCCAAAGTCAACAGCTATAATGAACCCTTGTTCGGCTTTTAAAAGCTCATGCACTGCCTTCTGGCGCTTCCGAAATAACACATCTATTTCCTAAGATAAATATAGAGATCATTAGGCATTATCTATTACATAAACATTATTTATTTAGATATTTATTTCCTAAAAGTTATTTGAAATCAATATATTGTATAAACTTAAGTATGATTAAAAATGGAATGATTTTCTCATTCTTCTATTTAACTTGTTATATATATAACGTTAAGAACACGTTCTTTACCACTTCCATGCCTATTGTCCCTGTTCCTCTGAATGTTAGTTACGGAAGTTTACTAAAGATGTGAGTCTATCGTGATAACCCAGTAATCATTCCTCAACTGAAGGATGCCATTACCATAAAGATTCAAGTGTTTTCTGGGAAGATGTTATGTGTTGTAGAGTCCAACACCACTGTAAGATGGATGTAGTGGTTGAACATAATGGTTGTTTCTGTTTCATCGGGAGTTAAGTCCTTGTTTGGACCTGGGAGGGTCAGGTGCAAGCTAGACCTCTTCCTCCTGGTGGCAATATTGTTCGTTTGTTATGAATTTCGCGCAAAGCTACACGAGGGCCATCTACGTTAGTCGTCCCTAATTTAGCAGTGAAAGACCAGAGGGAAGGCAGCTAGTCATCACCACCCACCGCCAACTCTTGAGCTATTCTTTTACCAACGAATAGTGCGATTGACCATAACGTCATAACGCCCCCGCGACTGACTGTGTTTGGTGGGACGGGGATTTAAACCCGCGACCCGTAGATTGCGAGTTGAGCGCCCTAACCACCTGGTTCTGCCAGACGGCGGCAATATTGAACAGTAGCTGTGGTGGCGCTCCAAGAGACATTTTTAGAAACCAGTGAACGACATATCTGTGATTCATACACATGGACTCATAATAACGTGCTTATATGTCACACAGTTCCTCCTACAGGCCTCCAAGTGGGTCAGTGTTAAGATTGTAGGCATACAACGCTATAATCCAGGACTCAATTTCCCGTGATTGACAGAATGTAAATAGTCTATTGTGTAGTTTTTCGTTCAAACAAACATACAGTTTCGTCCTGCACTGTTATAAACGCCCATATACCTTATAACCACCCTGTAATATATACTTGCCAATATCAAATTCTAATGTTTATACAAGGCTACGCATTCATGTTTACATGACTGTAATTTGAGTTGAACTATTCCAGATCATCAAACACATTTAAAGCCTAACACATTTGTTGTATTATTCATTCTAAAAAACCCTAAAATTAATTCAAACTATGTTCATTTGTAACTATTTTTAGCTCCACGTATTATAAAACACCGTCGAATTATAGCGGTAAGATCTCCTCCCCCCCCCCCAAGTTCGATCATTGGTTATTAAATTGCCTACGTTTGCCAGCTTACTTTATTATTAGAGAACTTTGCCTTCTCATAACTAATTATTTTAACCTTGCCTAAAACTGATTTCATCTCTGTAACTAAATATCCGGTGGAATTTGTTTTGTTTGCTGTATTATTTTACAATTCAGGGAATATTTTTTCATATTTGTTTTCAATATATTGTAAAAGTGAAATCTGACTTACTAGGTGCAGTATACACAGTGTATTTGTCTAGCTGCTTTTGTTATTTAAGCAGTAAACTCCCGAGGGAATAAGTTTATAAAATATCTGAAACCATTGAGCATGTAAATTGATTTCGAACAGACTTTAAAAGCTAGTTTGCTAGCTTTAAAGCCTATATTTGTATCTTCTTAAAGGATGGGACCGGACGCCACCTACAATACAAATGCCCTTATATAAAGTACTATATAATTAGCCTAAACATTTTGTAACTAGATATATAATAACTTTCTGACACATATATTTCTATAATAACTATCCAATGTTCGCTTTTGATAACGTTTGTTTAAAGGTCGTTCACTCTCATGAATATATACGTTAGAGTGTATGCAGTTTCAAAATGTCTTTGATAAAAATATATTAGTGGCCTTAATTGGCTGAAACAAGTGTTTTTCTCACGTTTATACAGTGCATTCTACAAATATTTCTTGGGATAAAACTTTAAAACATTATATCTGGTACCGACGATGCTTTTTCCCATATACCAGGGGTCATCATATGGCTAGAATACGGCAGGCATAGGCTGGGTTGAGACGCTATTTATATCATCAATTACTTAACAATACAAAATCATAGAAATACATTTATTTCAAGCAGAAATGGTTTACTAAGTAATATGTGTACTAAGCACTAGATACAACGATTACTTTTTTTTTCTTTTAATCTTACAATTCTACTACGAAATCATTTTATATTTGTTTTAAAGAATAATCACTTTTACTAGTTTCTCAAGGTTGATTATTGTGTAAAAAAAAAAGGAGGCAGTATTAGGCACTGTGTTCGTTTAGGCTTAGTTCCTGCCTCAAAGATATTTAACTTGTTTAGGTTATCGTGTATTATAATAACCCATCTTCCCTTTAACGTTTTCTTCGACCGAAAATATATCCATAAAACTAAAATTTGTTATTCTGAAAAACAAATTTCCAATAACAGTTATGGAATCAAAACCCAGTTTACATATAGTAATATTTCTGACGTTGTACACAGCTTTTGTTACCTCGAAATCCTTAATTTCAGACACAGGTTTTCTCAGTTGTTTAGCCGGCCTTATCTTAGGACGAACTATTCCTAGTTCGATAGTGTCCTGAGAACCCCTTTAAATAATACAGAAAACAGAATGTTCATGGTTTAGGCTAGAATAGTTAGGGGCACACATCAAATTTTTATTTCGGGAAAGGTAAAAAATGTCACATAAAAATATTTGTCTTCAAAGAACGGAAGTTTGTTTGTTTTAAATAATGAATAACAGTTAATTTCCTAATAATTCGTAGAATCTACAACTCATTACTTCTTTGTCAGACTTTGTTTTTAATTGAGAAATAAGATAAAAGATGTATAACTTTGTTTGCGCTTTTAAAATTTTAATTGTAGATTGTAAAAGAATACTTCTTTAGCAATGGTCTAAACTTTCCAAAGAGAGTTTGAAACAATTAGCTATTTATTCTTTAAATTATTTCACATACTTCACTCTTTCGATTACTTCATCTTTTGTCATTTGACTAATTGTCAGGTTGTTTATGAGAATTATTTTATCTCCTGGTAGTAGGCCAGCATGCTTTGCAGCGCCATCTATACAAAATATAAAATAATTGAAATAATATTACTCTTCAAAATTTACAACTTCTGAAAAAAGAATAACTTGTAATTTGTCTTGTTTCGTTTTGTTTTTTTAGTCATTATAAACTTATTTCAACTGGTTGTGTATATATATATATATATATATCACATTCTCTTTCAAGTAACTATTGAAACAGATAAGAAATTCAGTATTATTACACAAAGCAATCGTGTGCTTCATAAATATCTGGAGTTTAATGTATTAGATCGTCCAGAAATTAATGTCGCGTTTTGGAACACTTTCATTAACAACTCCCCCCCCCCAAAAAAAAACGTACATCACGTACAATAGTTACACGAACCGCCAAAACGTCAAGTTAGTGTAGCCTATATAATGT
>NW_013670867.1:76813-77393 GCF_000517525.1 Limulus polyphemus | reverse complement strand
TTTGGCTCAGTTTTAGGTAACTCTTTGTAAGGTGGACGTCCTGTTATCAGGTCCACTGGCAACCGAAGTTTGTAACCAAACATCAGCTTTGCTGGAGTGTATCCAGTGGCTTCATGCTCTGCTATTCTATAGGCCATCAACAGTGGAAGGAGTAAGACATCCCAGTCATCTTGGTCGCTATTACAAAACTTTGCCAATTCCTGTCCCAGTGTCCAGTTGTACTTTTTTACCATCCCATCAGACTGTGGGTGCAGTGGCATTGTTCTGGTCTTTCGGATGCCAAACAACTTGCAGCATTCTTGGAACACGACTGATTCAAATGTACAGCCTTGATCTGAATGCAGTTCGTATAGCATACCAAACCTGAAGAAGAAACCACTAATAGCCGAAGCTACAGTTGTAGCTTCCTGATTTGGTATTGCATATGCCTCAGGCCACTTGGTGAAAAAGTCCATCTCCGCACAAATGTACTTGTTTCCAGCACGAGTTCAGAACAAAGGACCAACAATGTCAATTGCTACTATTTCCATTGGTGCACCAACTTGATATAACTTCATTGGAGCACGTCCATTATGCTTGG
>NW_013670867.1:75077-75976 GCF_000517525.1 Limulus polyphemus | reverse complement strand
CTATAGTTGCAAAGCCCTTCACAAACTTCTGGTAATAAGTACGTAGTCCCAAGAAACTTCTGAACTCTCCCACATTGTCTGGTGTTGGCCAATCATGCACTGCTTACACTATGTCAGGATCAGTTCGCACACCATGCTCACTTACAATGCGACTCAAGTAAAGCACCTCTTTCTGGAACAAGTGGCATTTCTTGGGATGGAGTTTGAGGCTTGCTGCTTTCAAACACTTGAATACTTCCTCTAGCTGGGACATTTCCTCATCAAACGTTGTTGCAAACAAATGACATCATCCAGTTACACTAGGGCTATCCTCCATTGTAGGCCTTCCAGTACTCTTTCCATCAGCCTCTCAAATGTTGCTGGAGCATTGCTAAGCCCGAATTGTATCACACAATATTGCCAGAGACCTTGGCCATAACTAAATGCAGCCTTAGCTTTATCTACTTCAGCCATTTTCACTAAGTGGAAGATTTTAACTTTGTCTTGCAATTGTAGTTATCTTTTCCAGAACAAAAATCATTGTTTGTGATTTTGTTTCGAGAACTGGTGTTTTAGGATAAACATGCTACAGAAGGATGAACTAGGGTACAGGTGAGTTGCAGTACTGGCATAAAATAATCTAATACTGACTTTCCAGTGCACAGAAACATTGGTCTGCATGAACATGTACACAGTGTGGTCACAAGTAAATAGACACCACCTTTTCAGAAAAAAATGAAAATTTTCAGTCATATTCACATGAATTGATATATTTATAATTTAATTAATATCTAGTAGATCTTCCTTTCGCTTCGTGGAGTTCGTTTATCCTTTGGGCATCGTGAGAATCACCTCGTCAGTTTTAGATTGTGGGATTTTCGCCCACTCTTGCTTCAAAACTTGGAGAAGATCGCTCTTCG
>NW_013670867.1:71895-74097 GCF_000517525.1 Limulus polyphemus | reverse complement strand
TTTACTTGTGACCACTCAGTGTATAGAGGAGGGAATGAAATTGTTGTGTAATGTGCAAAAAGTGTTTGTGGAGTACAGCAGACTCGATCTGTTGTATTCCACCATATGATGGAATAATGTCCAGAAACTAAGGTGCACTAACCCAGAGCTATCTCTTTGAGAGTGCTAGCCAGGAATGTCGAGAGCCAGCACGGGCCCTGGGGCAAACATACTCGCGGGGCCCCCCTTTCTCTCTCTGTTTTTAACATTTTCAATAATATATTAAAAAGAATATCCTAAATTGGAAGAGCAACGAGCTCATAAACCAGACGAAATCATAGCAGCGGCCGTTTTTACCTAGCAGTATAAGCGTAAAAACGTTAATAAAGTAACAACAAATATCTATTAACTCTATAAAGTAACAAATACATATTAATTATTACTCAAATTATTATTTCAGTCGTTCTTAATGTATCAAGCGTCTACATGCAAAGAAAAGCCAAAAACTATGGTTTTTATCATTAAATGATGACATAGCCTAAAGAGGCTTTGCGTGCTTTACGGCATTACCAGGTTTCATTCGTCCGGGCCCCTGGGCAGTTGGCCACTTTGCCCCCCCCCCCCTTGTCGGCGGGCCTGGTGCTAGCTTTTGGCTCGTAGCCCTTAGATGTGTTGACTTACAGTTGTGAATAGACAGTTTATGCTGTAGTAGTTATTGGTAGGTGAAGAAGTGACTAAAGCTAGCACTAATATCACTTTAAACTACACCACGTACAACAGCAAATGCGTGATTGTGAGCATCTGAGGAAAAAGTGTCTTCTTATGAGTACGAGTCATGTTTTAGATAACGATGAAGTACAATCTGACTCTGTAAGGATCGCGATTGTTAAGCATTGTCCCAAGCCTGTGCCTAAAGACAAGTTCACAGCTTTTCTAAGTTTTGTGTTTTGTGGCCAACATTGTCTACTGTTACTAAAGCTGTTTCACATTTTAAATGGACTGAAGACTGTGGCCAAGCATTTCAGTCAACAAAGTGCTTTAGACTTCTATATTCAGTTACTTTAAACAAGATTGTACGTTCATCCTGGATAATTATCATTTGTAATAAAATCAAAATGTTTATCACAGGTGTAGAAAGGTGAACATAATGTAACTGTGCAAGCTATTTATAGATTGATTGTTCTTTAAATCTAACACTGCTAGACAAAGAAATAGCTGCTTGCAGTTATGGTATTTGTTAAACGCTATCGTACATAAATATACGATCGGGCCTTCGCAATTCGAGTGTGTCGTGTATCATGGAAATAGCTGATGAACTTCAGAAGGTTTGAATGCACATTGGTCACGATACTGCAGGAGTACAACTTTGTTATACAGTATTATCTGGGAAGCGGAAAGTAATGAATATAGTTGTCTTACAAGATGATGAGAATGTATTTGTTTCTCATACCCAGATCCTGGACAACATAAGGTTGTCCATACTGACAAATGATCATTTCACTAGAGACTGTACTCCATTAATGACCAGTTCAGGAGGAACAACTAAAGGAACCAGATCTAACTTGAGTGCTACTTGCTACTTACGTTTGTAAGTTGGCGAATGCAGAATGTCTGCATGGAGCCTCCGGCACTTGTAGTAGCAGATATAATTGCAATTTGGTGTGATGTATTTGTGATATGAACTACATGGAAATGGTGCTAATCCTGTGATTCGGCTAGTATTAATAATCAGAGCTCAAAATTTTTTTTTTAGAGAGCCAGCCGGGTCCCCAAACATGAATTTTTAGGGGCCCACAAGCAGTTTTACGGGCCAGTCCTGTAGTTCGCTGTAAAATATACTACATAGTGCAGGTTATCAGAAAAATCACTGAATTAAGTAGAGGATGTTGCGTAAATTGAAAGGAAATTAAAGATATCAACATATCTTTCATGAAAAAAACACACACAAGTCAAACCATTTTATTATTTTTTTCAGACTACTTAAATGGTTTTTATTTCATATATGATCTTTAATTTCTCCCTAAAGCATGGTACAACAACAATTTTTTGCTTCCCTTCAAAGTAGTGTCCTTTCCTAATCAAAATATATAATGAAAAGAGATCTTGTATACATCAGTGTTGGT
Source organism: Limulus polyphemus (assembly GCF_000517525.1). NCBI lineage: Eukaryota > Metazoa > Arthropoda > Merostomata > Xiphosura > Limulidae > Limulus > Limulus polyphemus. The sequence continues at coordinate 71,995 of NW_013670867.1, read as the reverse complement.
GTTCACACAAGTCTTTAACCTTCTTGGAAATCTTGTATACATCAGTGTTGGTGTTCACACAAGTCTTTAACCTTCTTGGAAATCTTGTATACATCAGTGT
>NW_013670867.1:51674-70948 GCF_000517525.1 Limulus polyphemus | reverse complement strand
AAAATCTATGTAGGGCTGGCTACTGAACTTGACAAAAGGAAACAAACAAGAAAGAGATGGAAGTGACCATATCACTTGATCCAGCCAATCATTAGCTTTAGGAGAGCAACCCTATTTTTTCGGAACAGACCTTTACTTTACAGAACCAACCAGATTCTTTCAAATATGTGGTGGTAGTTTTCTTATCTAAAACAGCGTTATTAGTTTCCTTTATACTAATGCCATATAATCTATATTAATAATTTCTTGTCATCACCCCTATGCAATTGGTACAGCCATATGAATCATCATTATTTATGCTAATTACTTAAGCAAATATTACGTGACAATAAACGCTGTTTAATTAGGAGAATTTCATAAAATTTAGTAAATTTGTGATGAAAAGTTGGCAATGAATAATAACTGTCCACCTGTATGATTCTTTTGAAAACTTGAGCTACAAACTGCTAAACTAGTTCTTTTGGCCTAATCAATACTTATGTATATGCACGTCTATTCACGTTATAGTTTTGTTGCTCTAAATCAATATTAATTCGAATGCCAAAAACTAAAAAGGTCCACTGCTACTCTAAGGTGAAGCTGTAGTAAAAATAAACCGGTAAGTCACAATAATTTTTGCTTTAGCGTGCTGAAAAAGTTTAGTTAAATTTGAACGGTTTTTGTTGAATTACTTTGCACTTGACTTATATTTACACCAAATGAGATTCCTAATTGTAAGTTTTAAAGATCTATCAGTGTATCAAGTTAAAAAAAATCTATAATAGTTAAGTATGAATTTCCATCAAATAAAGTTTCCTTACTTTTGATGCGAAAAAGAAAGAACGAAATAGAAGAAACTCAATTAAAATTGGAGATGTTATATCTCGGGTATTTCGCAATAGTTTACTTTAAAATTTGCTATGTGAAGTAAGAGTCCAGTAGAGCACATCAGCTGAAGATATTTGATAGTTTGGATTACCACAGTCCGAGCTAGAGAAGGCGGAAAATCGTTAAACTATCACTCCTGTTTATAACACACTTACTATGGACTTGTTACGTCATCGTTTGACATGTACTTGCTTGGACCTCAGAAGTGACAGAGATAGCACGAAATCTAATGGGTAAGTTATCATCATGTAATTTTACTAGTAAGTTATTGATTTGTAAAGTGATATGTAATGTAATGGTTTATTATTTTCCACCAGACGCCTGCACCTGAAAGTGAAAGATACAAATAAGGCAAGATTGGTTCCTCACATCTTGGATATTAAAGTATGATATCTATTTAATATATTAAAGATAATATGCATTTTACAGGTGGTGCTAGTAGCTGTTGCTCTTTTTGTTGGCGGGTATTTTCGAGGTGTTGAAGTTGGAAAAAAGAAAAGTCTCAAAGATAAAAATACTGACTTACCCTATTCTGGTAATTTATATATATTTGTTCTTAGTATTCAATTTCAAATACTTTTGGTATATACTCCTTAGATATATAACCCGTATAAAATCTATTTGATGAATTATTACATTCAGCAATTATTATTGATTTATAAATATATTAAAAACATGAATTATGATCGGAAAAATGAAAAAGTTGCTTGTAATATGACATATTGAACACAGTAAAGCTTGTATTGTGTGTAAACTATAAACAAATTAATTGATACAATACAGTGGACAGGTGTCTGAATATTAAACTTTTAGTTGTATTAGAGCTTCTCATATCGCTCTTGTGCCTAAAACTAAAAGGTTTTAATAACAGTTGCCTGGAAATTATAGGCCAGTTAGTATGACTTCTCTAGTGGGAAAAATTCTAGAATCTGATAAAAAAAATAAAGGGTTTACAAAATCATTTAGTGAAATATGTTTCGTAAAAACACAGTATGGATTCACTAAAGTAAAATCTTATATTCTGAAGTGTTAGTGTTATCCCATTTTTGAGGATGTTGCTTACTACTTGAGCGATGGAAAATATGTGTACTTGAGGTACTTAGATTTTCAAAGAGCTTTTGATAAAGTACAACACAATAGACTAAATAAGAAAATCACATCAGTAAGGGTTGGTAAAGGCTAGTTAATAGGATTAAAGGGTGGCTAGCAGTGGTGTTGCTAAACACTGGCCCACAAGGCCCATGACCTGGTTATATTCCTTAGTGACCTGAATCTCTTCACGAGCCTGTGATGCCCATAGTGACTGGTTAAAAGAGAGCAAAATATTTTTGTTAATAGAGTGCAGTCAAACTGGACGTTTTTTGAGAATGAGATACAAACAACAAGAGACATTTCATTCTTTAAGGCTGTCCGTGAAAAAGTAAAAAAATTAATCCCACCATTTATTTTTCAGGATACCATTAATTCTTCTCTTACACTGTTATAAAGAGCTGGCTTCTATTATTGCTGATGGCAACTCATTCCATAAGCCAATCATGCTGTCAGGAAAATAAAACTGTCTATGTCAGAGCCTAGCTTGTCTTTTCAGAATTATAGTTTGTGTCCTCTTGTCCTATTGTAGGTTTTAGTCCTGTTGATCCCCCAAATAATCTTGTAAATTTCAGTAAGATCACTTTTTACTCATCTTTTCTCAAAATAAAATAAGTTAAAATATTTTAACTTCCCCTTACAACATAACCATTTTATATCAGGGATCATCCTAGTAGCCTTCATCCATATCCTTTCTTAGATAATAACTAAGGAAATTAAAATTGTACACAGTATACCAACTGAGGCCTAACTAGTGATTTGTATATAGAAAATTACCTCTGTTAGTCGTAGCTTTGCTACTAGCAACAGTGCACTGCTTTGATGTCACCAGTAAACTTTATGAATTCATTAAACCCAGAGCCAGCAATAGCTTAAATGGCACCCCAATAGAAAATTAAAGCTGCATCCATACTCACATTGTATCAAAGGAACCCCCAGATATTTGGCATTCCCAACAAAGTTTTTCTCAAGGGAGCTGCCTATGTTACCCATCCTTAACTGAACCTGAGTAAACTCATTGTTTATTTTTCAGGAAATCACAACTCTAATTTCAAACTTTTGCAAAGGGAGAATGTTATCAAAATTCCCAACCCTTATGAAAAAGGAAATTACATAAGATAACATAATGTTTTGGGACAAATGACATGTTGGTTCATTTCAGATGTCCCATCCTCTAAACTAAACTCAAATAAACAAATAAAACAAAATCTTAAAACCAGCCCTTAACATTCATATACTTATTAATCTTTCTTATAAACTCACTAAAATTTTACTTCCCTCCACAACATCTGAAGGTAACTCATTCCAAAGGCCAATCACCTGTTACAAAAATAAAACTTTCTTAGCTGAAGATGACTCTTACCTTGCCAAAGTTTATATTTATGTCCCTTAGTCCTACTATTCTCACCGTTAAATATGAAAAAAGATTATGCATCAACACAATCAATTCCATTTACAATCTTAAACAATTCAATCAGATCCCCCTCTAACTCTTCTTTTTTCCAGAGAAAACAATTTCAGAGATCTTAATCATTCCTCGTATGACAACGCCTCCATCTCAGGAACCATTCTAGTAACCCTTCTTTGAACCCTTTCCAACAATTCAATGTCCTTCCTAAGGTAAGGAGCCCAAGGCTGAACACAATACTACAAATGTGGCCTAACCAGTGACCTATACAGTGAAATTATAACTTCTTTAGACTTGTATTCAATATTTCTGTAAATATAACCCCCAAATCCCATTTATCCTAAAACTAGCAACAACAACACTACTTGGATGTCTTGAGAGACTTATCAACCATTACACCAAGATCCCTTTCTTTCATGATACTGTTAAGGTTATTCCCATCCAAATTATACTTATAATTCAAATTATGATAACCCACATGCATTATCTTGCATTTATTATAATTAAAACCCATCCACCATTTATTTACCCAACTCACTAAATGTAAATCAGCAGCATCTTCTTCACAGCTGGAAACACCAAATACGTTACTATCATCTGCAAATGTAAGTAATTTATAGACTATTCCCTTATCTATGTCATTGATGTAAATAAAAAAAAAACGAATGACCTAAGACTGAGCCCTGAGATACCCCATTTGTGACACTAATCCAGTCTGACTGAACTCCATTTATAACAACCCTCTGTTTTCTTCTATCCAACCACTTTATCCATTTGACTAAATTATCACCCCCACACACCTAAAGAGAGAGATATATTTTTTGCAAGCATTACTCTGACTAGTAGTATAGTTTATCAAATTTTAGGATTTTTCTGCTAGGCCTGAAGGTCAAGGTGTTTGGAACAGTCTCACTTTGTTTTTCTTATTGCTAGTTGTGCTTTGTTCTTTACATTAATGATATTAATAGAGATAATTAGTACATCAGTAAAGTTAGCTGATAACATTAAACTTGTGGGAAGTGAGGATACTGTGGTGTTAGAGAATGACTTAAATCAGTTGGAGATGTGAACAAATACTTCCCAAATTATATTTAATTATAAGTAATGGATTTGGGTGATTGTAATTTGTATCCCATGTTTAAGTTGTTTTGTCCTCTTCCCTACAGGTAATTGGTATCTTCAGTCTGTTTTAACAAAGGCTTTTTTGCAATAATTCCCAAGCAAAAATTTTCGCGAATTTTTTACTTTATTTTTCACAGGCGTTAATAGGGTGCAAATGCACTTCTGTGTCTATAGCAGAAAAGGTTCTGAAATTTAGGAGCTTTTTATCCACGTGTTAGGGATTAAATTCAACTAAAATGGGAAATCAAAAGAGGAAAAGTGGAATTGGACTCGTATAACTCGCAACATTTGGAGAAATACTAGTGTGACCAACCGACACTTGGCTTTTATGATTATGACGACTTTTATAGTTTTTCATGATAATGTGATTAAACAGCAGTAACAAGAGTATAATTTAAAACAAGAAATTTAAATATATGAAAAATTTTACTTAGATGAAACAATGGGCTAACTAGCGAGATACACTTGTGTCTCGATTATCTGCTGTTTTTTTTATCTACGATATTTTGCTTTCCCCGGACCAGTGCAGATAATCAAGACACCAGTGTACTTTCACAGCAGCAAGTGCATGCCAATGATCACATGATATCAACAACCAATTGATAGTATTGTCTAAACTAACTTCCTTTGGTCTGGTCTGAGTCTAAACATGCGCACTGATTGGTTGAATTGAGAGAAAGAAGAAAAACAAAATTGCACAAAATTAGTAACGTTCTGTGTAACTGCAGTGCTGAAAAAACGTGAAGTGTTGAACCTGCCATTAAAATCTTAGAAACAAAGTTTGATTTAGGACTCGCAGAATGTGAAAATAGTTCTGGACTTCCAAGTGTCCAGAACCATTGTACATTCAAGTTCTATTTAACACAGCCTTATGCACAAATAAAATGGGAGAAAATATTAGGTAGCATAATGAAATCTTCAGTTGCCATGGTGACCTGGTATCTGGGATTTGTCGGGGCTTGTCGTATGGGAATATGTTACAGTATTTGAACTTATTTTCTTTTGTTTACAAGATTATTCAATGGGTTGATATGATAAAAACCTCTGTTTTCTTTCCTCTAACATACGAAGATAATAGGATGAGATGATACAAGTTTAAGATTTAGAAAAGACTGTCTATGCTCCAGCCCCCAGTGGCACAGCGGTATGTCTGCGGACTTACAACGCTAGAATCCGGGTTTCGCTACCCGTGGTGGGCAGAGCACAGATAGCCCATTGTGTAGCTTTGTGCTTAATTACAAACAAAACATACTATGCTCCAGTTAAAACAGCAATAGAGTTGTTGATCTATGTAATGACTTCTTTTTCTTGGAGGTGGATGTGCAGAGATATCCTTGATAAACTGCATGATACCTTGTAGTCCATATGTTATATTTTTATTGTGTGTAGTTTGGTAAATTTTGTTTCATATGTTCTTGAGGTACGAATACTTGCACACTAACATAAACCTGTCATTTAACAGAAAAACTAACATGGATGAATTGGCACAAAGAAAAATGTATTTCTCCAAAGTATCAGTGTCCTCAAGAGTAAGTGTTTGTTTTTATGTATGTTATAATAAATTCTACATGATTGCATACAGTTCTTTTACTTTTTGTAGTGTTTGTTGCTTGTATAAGTAGCTGGAACCAAATAATTAAGTGCCAAAAGTTTAGATTTTTGAAATCTCAGACTTACAAAAAAATATATTGAAATTGAGTATCGGTGTACAATTCTCAGAAAATAGTCAATTGAAAATAAAAACTATAAGTATAGATTATCTTTTGAAACCTTATTATATAAAAGAAGAAAAAAGATTCCTTTTAATATGTACCTCCAGGATTTATCTTTCCTCGATGGTTGCCAAGCTACCTGAAATGCCTGATAACTTGTATTGTTTAGTAATTTACATAGCAGTTTATTTTTTTAACAGATTAATTGAATTTATAATTATCTTAATGTGACTTATATCCTGAAGCCTACAGAATGTTAATAAGGAAAAGACAAACTATTCAAATTAATAGCAATTTTGACCACTAGAAGGAAACTGACTAGTATGAAATGAAGAATATTTTAAAGTGTTAAAATTATAATTTTTTTTTTAAAGTAATAATGAAAAATAGAGATCCATCAAAATTCAAACTTTTACTGTGTTTTCAGGGTAGATACTTTACAAATCTAAACTACCAAGTTTGTAAATGTTACAAGTCTTAACTTGCTTAGATCTTATTGCTTATCTTCATGATATTATCTAGTGTTATTCGTCGATATGTTTTTGGTGTCATGCCAGTTTCTGTAAGTAAATAAATGATTCAATAAAGAGTTTGAATTAAGAAAAAACATTTAACTAAAAACAAAATGTGGTGTTTTCAGCTGAATTGATTTATGTTACAGATGCTAAACAGTGCAAAGTTCCATGTAATATTTATTTAAAAAACAAAGTGGTTGAGAACTCTAAATCAGATGAAGAAAAATCTGTATGAGAGTTGTCAACAAAATGGTAAACCTAATATCAGTATCTCACTGGTCATTTCATGATGTCATACCACAAATAAATATGGGGTCAATGTGGGGTCAACTCTCTACAGATATTTTTAAACACAGTCCTCCATGAGAGTTCAACAATATCTAAAGGGATTTACATATGAAAGTGAATACCATATTTTTATTTTTCATGCGGTGATAATTGTGACAGGAGATGAAGTTCTTGTTGAAGATGAAAGTAGAGATCGGGTTGTGAAAGTTGAAGGGTAAAGTTTACTGTCATTGGTTTCCACAGTAAAAATACTGGTATCTATTTCAGTTTATTGAAGATGAAGGGTAAAGTCTTGTATTTTTTCCCTGTAAATTTATATAAATTAATTATTTAAACACCATGAGTTACTAAAGGTGAAGGGTGATGTTCTATAACATTTTAAGCACACAAAAATAAAGGTAATTAAACTGTAAAAATAAAGATGACTATTTTTCATGTTTTAAATGTACAAATATAGGGTCCATAAATTCAGAGATACCAGTGATGTAGAACAATGTATTTTATACTTGTATAAACAAGAGAGAAACTGGTCAAAATAAATAAGTAAAAATAATAATAAATAAAACAGTTTTCTGATGCTTATCCCAATATTCCACCCGAGTGATTAGACAGCAAGGATCACAGTCATTTCAGTCTTCAGTGTATTAGAACTCTTAGTGTTCTTTGCAAGTTCTGATAACTATAAATGTTCTAAATCATATCTAATACTTCACTGCACTAGCTATATATTTAGTGAGTATCACATGGTCTGCTGCACAGAAATTCCAGAAGTACTTGGTTAGGTAGTGCAAGCAATTACTGCGAGATGCTAAATACATCTCGCAACCATCAATCTCTCAATAACTGGGAAAGTAAAGGTCATAATGCCCTTACAACTTTCAAATATTTTCTAATTTGTAGTATTCGTTGAAAGTTATGTAAACTGTCGAAGATTCAAACGTTGAATTAGCTATCTTAACTTTATGATAATCAAGTAGCTATCACACGATGTCCCATATACATCTCTCGATGGAACTCTGCTGCATAGCTTTTAATCAACTTTAAAATAATCACAACTAGTATGTACCACTTTCATAGTGACCATCTTAACCACTGGACAGTTAGCCAAGGTCGAAAAGTTGATGTTGGCAGTTTGACCAATCATTGGAGTAGTCACACTGTTTCTCAATTGGCATTTTTGGTCTTACCATTCTTTTGCAACCAGAAAAGTACTACCAGCATCTTGCTCTTTTTCCAAATGTTTGATATAATCAAACATTGGTCTGCCCAAATTCAATATAAGGCTCACTGCTGAGTCCGGCAATTCCCAGCATGGGTATTGTTTGGTATCTTGACAAATGTGTAGTCCTTGCTCCTGGGTGGCTGTCAGCAGCTCATTATTCAGATCCACATAACCCATGAGTCCTCTAGAACCCATAATGGTTGTGATAGCATGCTTCCATATGGGTCACCATTTTATCACGGAGCTGCTTGCTGTTTTTCTTGTTGGCAAGACACTCACAGCTGGTGTTCGGTGTCATTTGGCTTGTTATTGGTGACAAGGACCAAGGTTAAGGTCAGGTTAAGGTCTGAACAGTGATAACCTGGATGCCCCAGATATTGCCCCACTTGGTCTCAAAACCAGCAAATTACCACATCAATCTATGCTTTCTTTGCACCAACATTCAAGTTCAGGAGGAAAAACAGCTCAGGAATTCACTGGCCACAATAATTGATGAACCTGTGACTTAATCAAGAACAAAAAAGATTTATGTCTTGGAAAGGATTTCTCCTAGATCATGTCACGTTGTCACATCACAAACCATCTTTTACTAAGTTCTCTCCTTGCACATGGATATTTACAAGTGTTACTGAATTACAAATAGTGAGGGAATGTCTCCAGGTTGATCTACACAGTTGATCTCAGCACATAGTCTTCTACTGACATCTGTGAGAGAGTTCAATAATGATGCTTAAAGGGGCTTGGCCTATATCAGTAAGTAAATCATCTACAAGTTCACTTGACGCGTACTGTAACCAGATCTATATTGTTAAAACCTAATAGGTTAAAATTCAAGGAACTTGTGTAAAGATACTAAAATACTCAAACGATCAATGTTGTATTATAAACAATTAAAATTTTTTTTTGATTTAAAAAGTGATCAGTGGTCATAAAAGATGCTCTACATGTTTAGACCTCATTCACATCATTTTCAGGAAAAACAAATGTACAACATATAAGAACAAAAAGCCATGGTCACGTGACTCCTAGTTTACATGTTTAAAAAGATCAAAAAATAACTCATTTACCATTTACTCACTTTCTGATTTTCTAACCCTTCATCCTTATTTAAATTGAAATTATTTTTCTGTCATTCATTACTCATTTTGTTTCTCTAACCAAAATAAGTTTTGTCCCAGTGTAATTTGCATGCTCAACTAGTGCAGTTTTAACATTTCTTTTAAGTTTTAAATTTCTTCCAGTTTGACCAATGTGTACTCAGTCACATTCAATTTTATTAATCAAATTTATTTCATCTTTAGTTTTGTTTAATATTTTATTCAGTGGTCTGTAAATGGGAATAATATTTTTGTTTTGTTTCTTAAATTTACCAAACATATGACATGACAAACCTGGGACATGGTAAAAACAACATTTCTTTTTTTATCTATTTCATCAAATGTTCATTTTATTTTACTTTTTTTTATCATCATTTGTCATTTTGTTACATTTTTTCACACCTGTATCAACAATATGAGGTGAGAAATCTCTATCTAATGCTACATGTTTGGTTAATTAACAGTTTGTTTTTTAAATCTTCTGGATTAGAACATAGCTTTAAAAACATGTAAACATAAGAGTAAAAAGCTAACATTTTTTGATTCTTTGTGTGGTGGCATGATAACAGGAAAAGACCATAGTTTTAACTTATTTTTAGTTTTCTTAACTACTATGTCCAAAAACGGTAAACTGTTATTTTCTTCAACTTCATATGTAAATTGAATAGCGGGTTTAAGGTTATTTAAGTAATTTAAGCAAAAACTAGCAAGTTTTCTTTACCGTATTGCCATGCTACAAAAGCGTCATTTACATACCTAACCTATATTTCTGGTTTACGTTTAGCATTCTGTAAAGCATCAGTTTTAAATATATTCATGAAAAGATCACACAGCAATGGAGAACCCATAGCTAAGCCTTCAGTCTGTTTATAGATCTTATTATTAAATTGAAAAAATGAATCTTCCACAGAAGTTTTTGTTAAATTTATCGAGTCTAAAATTTCAATGACTGGCATTTGTTCACTGGTAATTTGTCTTCAAAACAATTGATAACTTTATCAATGGGTAATTTCATGGATTACAAGATGGTACTTTCATGGATAGTGATACAATATCACAAGATGGTACTTTCATGGATTGTGATACAATATCACAAGATGGTACTTTCATGGATTACAAGATGGTACTTTCATGGATAGTGATACAATATCACAAGATGGTACTTTCATGGATTACAAGATGGTACTTTCATGGATAGTGATACAATATCACAAGTATAGCATCATTATTTCGATCTACCTTTCTTATTTTTTCTACACATTCTATAGAATGTTTAATGGTTTAAGTATTTTTATCATTAAGGGAAGAATATTTACATACTGACAATTTAGCTACATTACAAAAGGATAAACCTATGTTTGATACTATACATCTATAGGAATCTCATATTTTGTGAACTTTTGGTAAAGCATAAAATCTTTGAATTACATAACTTCTTGAAACCAAATATTTTTTCTCGGGGGGGGGGGGTAATCATATACAGTTTGTAAGTTTTTTTTTGATCAATTCTTGAAGTCTCTTAAAAGGGTTGTCTTTAACCTTTTCATATCCTCTTCATTTTGGATAACTACTTGACCACCTTTTTCAGCTTTACAAGTTACAATATCCCAATCATTTAATGCCTTTATAACTTCAAATTGACTTTAAAATTACTTACTAACTATTACTTACTATACAGCTTTAATGATATCAACTTTATTAATGTTCTTTATTTTATTCAAACCTGTTTCCACTTCTGTAATAAAATTTTGTTTCCAGACATTTTTGGGTTTACAAGCAAATCCCATCCCCTTCTTAAGTACATCAACCTGTTTATCTGATTTGTTAAGAGTTTTTAAAGAGCTTTTCTAGTTTTAATTTATATTTCTCCAACTTTCCTTGAGTTCGTGTCCAAATATTTTTCTCCCACTTGTTCCATTTTTCTTTGCTGATTTCTTTCCGTACAACACTTCTGTTGAATTAAAATTCTCCAAATCCATTTTGCAGTCTTCTGCAAACAGTAGTCGATACAACTCTCTTTGATGTTACATCTTATGTTTATGAATTTTTGTATAATATCGTTTTTGTTTTTACATTTCACTAGGAAATTTAATTGAAGTAGTTGTTTAAAACATGATTAATAAATTTACAGGTTTTGGTACTATTTTCCTCCGTTATAACTCAGTTAACATTTTTATATTACCTTTATATGCATGTTGTTTATTCAAGGCTGTGAACATTGTTTTTTTATCACTTAATTTAATGTTTTTTTTAATGTTACATTTACATGCATATTGTCATTTCAAGGCTATGATATTACCTTCAAAAAAGACAAATGCTTCAGTCCTGCTTTTTCATATTTCCTGGTGTTTCAAAACAAAAAATTTCTAACACAAAATATAAATTTTCTAAATATCCAATTATTTCTAGAGTTATAAAGATAGATGTACATTTTATTTCTTTGAGTTTATCTTAATAATCTGTTTATCAGATCATTATTGCTAAGTTTGTGTTACACTCGGTCTTCATTCGAACATTGTCATGTTTATGAAAAGGGTTATATTTAGTAAAATTGTTATTGTTTCATATTTTTCTGCAGTTTTTCACAAAGAAATATTCACGGCAAAGTCTATACTGGAGCCACATATTTTACTTCAAGACTTGCTGTTGTATTTTTAAAGTACAATCCCCTTTAAAAAAAAGATTTGTTCATTTTAAAGAAATTTATAGATTCTTTATGAAAAAATAATATAAAACGTTAATATCAATTAATAAGATCAGTTTGTCTCTTCTCACATTTATTTTGTTTCTTAGTTTTCAGGAAGCTCCTCTGTTATTGATATCTCTAGATGGCTTTCGACCGGATTACCTCAAACGTAATATTACTCCCAATATCAATCACTTGGCAGAATGTGGTATCTTGGCTCCGTACATGCGTCCCGTGTTTCCAACAAAGACATTCCCCAACCATTACAGCATAGTAACAGTACGTTTTATGTCCAGGTGATTTAATGATAACTTCAAAAGTATAAAGCTAAGAACTTTGAATGAATTATTTTGATAAATGAAGTACTTATAATGCACGTTATTTAAAATTATTGTTGTAATGTAGTAAGAACAGGTGTTTTCTTTGTTTGTTGTTTGTATTTGCTTATAAACATGTGACATTAGAAGAAAAAGTGGAGGTTTTAATTTCTTAGAAAACCGTAAAATTTACTGTTGAACAGTAAAAAATTCAAGTCGAAGAGGTGTTTTAAGGATTGGAAGCTCATTTGAAAAATCTGTTTAATGTCATAATCTTATTGTTAATTTATTTTTGTGAATAGAATATTACCATTAGATCTTAAAGTCGTAAAAAAAAGCTATATATTTAAAAACAATGTTTTTTTTGTTAAAGTTGTTTAAATTATGTAATTTAGCAACATCATAGAAGGAAAATTTGTTGATGCTTTTTTTTAAGACTTTTTGAGTTTCCTGAATAAGGACATGGATAGCGGCAAGTATCGGTAAATTGTTACTCGGATAACCCAGTTACGGCTTAATTCGAGGCCGTTGCCAGTTCAAAATTTTCCTTACTACTATGTGAAACCATTGCTTCTTGTTTTATCTTATACTTGGTTTTATTTATATTGCAGCATGTGTCAACATTCGGTTGTTGTAGAAGTTCTTTCACTTTGGAAATACTAGATACAGAACTTCAGAATTTTTTGATGGTTTACAGCATACGAGGAAATACAGAACATGCTTGAGGATTTAGTTTCTCTCTGATTCTAAAAAAAAATCTTAATATTTCAACTCATTGAAATTAGTTAATATATTTTATTTTCAAATGGAGGACTGATTTAATAAGCTATTCTATTAATGCACAAATGAATAATCATAACTTTAAAATAAAGGAAAATAGGGGTTTAATTAATTCTGATACCTGGGTCATCTCCACAATGTGACATTACAGTTCTTAAACTTTGTAGACAAAGTCAAATCAATTAATCAGTTACAAGTCAGTTTGAACATAACAGGTAACTAGTTAGATAAATTTCAAACTGTGTCCCCCTAGAGACAAATGTTAGAAATCCAAAATGGCCACCAAAATCTTATATATCCTGCATATATCTGTGTGAACACTATTTTAATAGGGACAAACTAATAAATGAACCAAGTTAATAAATTTTTTTACAGGTGAAATAACTTAAATTTATTAAGTCGAAATAAATAACCAGATCTACTTCACTCATTTCTTGCTAATCAGCACTTTATGAAAAGTTTTTTGAATGTTAAGGCATCATCAACCAGAGGGCCTAAGAAAAAAACTCCTGAAATTGCTTGAGCACTTCTAAGTGTATTGGAATCTTAAGGATAGCTGTTCTGGGGGCTACTCTAGCTTAAGGAATATTTATGAGGGAGAGAACACGTCCTTTACAGAAATTAATAAGATTTAAAGCCATTAAAGTCATTGTTATAGAGGGTGGGATCATAGATAATGAACAGCTAGCACATGTTGAAGCCCATTAAGAAGTATAGCTGGTGAACACTTGTATTCCTGGCATGCAAAAGTGTTTTCCTTGAGCACTCTGGTTTCCCCCACATCAACATTCCACAGGGAAGATTCTCCTCCCTCCCTGAAAAGGGCTGTTAGCCCTCGAGGAATTTTAAAGAATGTTAAAAAATTTCAAAAGTCTGGAAATAAAAATTCCATTAAATTCCAACAACAATCAGATTTATAAAATCTCTTCTTTAAGAAAGTATTCTGAAAATCTAATATGTATTAACCATAGATAACCAGGTGAAATGATTTATTTCAGCCAATATCTTTATATAAACCAGAACTTGTGTGCTTGGCCCACTTCTTGCTCGTCCATACCACGTGACTTCATCATTAACACACTGAAAACATCATCACATTTTTCATTCTTTCCATTCTTCTCGTCAGTCGTTTCCTTCTTCACTGCAACTCTGATAGCTCCTTCGATAGAAGAAATCAAAACGTCACAGTAAAAGAAACTACTCATTTGTGTTAAAACAAACCACAAAATTGTTTCTGAATATCTCCAGTTGTCTTTGCAATCTTAGGAAGATGTCAAATGGAAAATTCCTACCGAGACGATTGCAACACTTGTAGTGATTCCACTAGGAATGTATCTAAAAATCAGTTTTTTAATGCGGTTTTGTACCATTATAGTCATGGCAACATTAAGATATAATCAAAAATAACCGAGGAAAGTAGCTGAAAAGATTGTTGCTTCAAATTCTGATATAACAATTGACTGTATACAAATGTATAGAATCAGGTATGGTTTCAGTAATTTGAAATCTGAATCTGAGGTTTCCCATCTGAAACATCTCCACATTGTTCTATATTATACGCAGTAATTGCATAAATTATGTTATATTATTATATGCATAAATTATGTTATATTATTATATGCATAAATTATGTTATATTATTATATGCATAAATTATGTTATATTATTATATGCATAAATTATGTTATATTATTATATGCATAAATTATGTTATATTATTATATGCATAAATTATGTTATATTATTATATGCATAAATTATGTTCGCAACATTTTTCATCAGCATTTTAGATTTAATTAATTTTTTGAAATATGGAAGTCAAGTGTGGTTTATATTCTGCAAAATTAGAAGGAATATTTATTGTATATTGCACACAAATTCTTAATGAAAACAAGAGGAACTTGAAGGTATCGTTAGCCTTTATATGCCAGATTTATTTACACTTGTCTGTATTTCAATCTTATAAGTATTAATATGTTTAATTAGAAATGAATAAAAAACCCTATAACCCGAGCGCTTTCGAAAGATGAACTGAAGAAGAAAGGTCTGCCTTTTGAAAGCGCTCGGGTTATAGGGATGTTATTCATTTCTATCTAAACTTCTTGAACCTGCGTGTTTTTCTAACATCATGAATATTTTGTTGTCCTTAAAGTTAAAAGCATAAGATGAAAAAAATGAGTACACAATCCTTGAGTCTTATAGAATGGAGTATATCGAACAGAAAAAGCAGCTTGAGCCACAAAATCCTAACTTATAATGATGGATGGTACATTTCAGGGTCTCTACCCCGAGTCTCACGGAATTGTAGGAAACAAGTTCTATGATCCTAACTTGCATCAGTTGTTCAGACTTGGTAGTTCACAATCTTCAAACCCTGAGTGGTGGCTTGGAGAACCGGTATGTAAAATTTTCAAGACTTTTTGTGTTTTTATTTGATTTTGTTTTTACAAGTAATTGTTAACATACACTTTCTGAATCTAGCAATAATCATAATTGCTTAAGCTTGAACTATTAAGCTGCACTACATGTACTTATATTTGTATTTTTTAGTTTGAAAAGTTACTATTATTTTTTATTAATGATACCAAATAATTTTAAAAACAGTTTCTTAAAATAGTTACAATGTTTTTTATTATTATGAAATAACGGGCCGGCATGGTTAGGTGGTAAGGGCGCTCGACTCGCAATCTCAGGTTCAAGGGTTCGAATCCACTGTCCCATCAAACATGCTCGCCCTTTCAGCCGTGGGGGCATTATAATGTGATGGTCAATCCCACTATTCGTTGGTAAAAGAGTAGCCCAAGAGTTGGCGGTGGATGGTGATGACTAGCTGCCTTCCCTCTAGTCTTACACTGCTAAATTAGGGACGACTGGCACAGATAGCCCTCGTGTAGCTTTGCGCAAAATTAAAAAACAAACAGTTATGAAATATGGAATCCGAGCATGGCTTGGTGATTAGGGCACTTGACTCCCCAATCACAGATCCTAAACATTTTCACCCTTTCAGTCAAGATAGCATTATTACTGGGCAGTCATTGCCACTTTTTGTTTGTAAAGAGTAGCCCAATAACTGCCAAAATGAGAGGAGTTGACTAGCTTCCTTCCCTCTAGTTTATTACTTCTGAATTAGGGATGACATTTGCAAGTAGTCCAAGAGTAGCCTAACATGAAATTCAACAAACTAGCAAAACAAATAAAGAATGCTATTTTGTGGCCATTTTGTGTGATTGCTTAATCTTTTAGTTTTCAAAGGAATTTCACTTTATTCTAAGCAATTAAGGAAAGCACTTGCTTAAAATTAGGGTAAACACCTAAATTGCAATAGTTAGTATTGCTTTTCTGGTAGCTAAGCAGTAAGCTCGAGTGTGGATAAAATTTAGAGTTTGTGGTGGGTACAGCTCAGATAACAAGAGGCCATTGTGAAGGAAGATATGGTCCACAAATGTACAAACCAAAATATTTAACAAACAAACAGTCAAAGCAAACACAAGTGCCAGTGTTTATCGTAGATGTGTACTTTCTGTTATAAATCTAGTGTGCTCTTCTTTGCAAGTTCAACCACAAATAAAGTTAAATGTAAAAAAGCAAAATACAAAATAAACCTCAAATGCTTAGTCTGCATTAAGCAAAAAGCTACCTCTAACTTCCTCAAAAGTTAAAGCCTACATCAGTCTACGATTAACTAAAGCAAGGTTTGCTAAAAATCACTAATGTAGATGTTACAAAAATTAGTTATTGTCCTAAAGTACTCTTATGGGTAAATCTGGCTTTATGTACAAAATAATAATATCAACAAAGACGTTTGCACACGACGCCTCCATTCACTGTGATCTGAGTGCAAGGCTCTGACAGTGTCTGGCCATTATCCACACCGACAACAGAAGAGAGAGCCATCCATTTAACATCAAAAGCTCCCTTTTCTGTAAGAAAATGTGGGTAATTGCAAATTAGTGAATTTGTGACTCGTACACATGAGAAGGGGAAAGTTGAGTGACTTGTATGAGTGACTGTGTCCGAACTGAACTGTAAGAAAATGCAGAAATTGGGAGAACTGACCTGTTAAATAAGAGAGGTGAGCTAATGCATAGTAAAGTCTTGTACCACGCACACACACACACACACACACATATATATATATCCCAACACCATATCTTACCTCCTCTCACAAAAGGCTTTCTCAACATATACTGCCCTCTATTGGTACAAATTTTTGGTCAGCACTAGGCTTAGTACTTCCACTTATTTCTGTATACTAACATGCAAACTACCCGTGTCATAATTAGCACCCTCTCTAATCATGCAGCTGTTAACCATTTCTCGATTTTCAGTCTTATTGAACAGAAGTGTTTTTGCTCATGGTTTGATTAACTTATCCACAAGTTTTTACTTACTCAATTTTTCTGCTTCAGTTTCATTGTTATTTACCATTTTCGTTCTTTTTCTTGGAGAGTTATGACTTATTTTATCATCTTTACTTTTTCACTCTCGAGAGTTTTGCACTCGCACTTCCAGGTGGTCAACTGCAGCAGAATTATTTATCACGTCCAACAGATTGAAATCACGATTCTTGGCTCAGGAAGTGAGGGCTCTGGTTTGTTAGGAGTTTACCATATTTTCCTGCTATAATCAGAACTAACTGTTGATTATTCTCTCATACCTGCTCAGTGATCGGCAAGAAGCAGATTTGGACAGCCTTTTTTTCCCCCTTGTAAATATGCCTTGCTGTCACGTGTCATACTGGGAGAATTGCCCAGACTACCTTCCATTTTTGTGGAATTGATTATTCAGGTATGCTGTGTTCTGTTGTTATCTATTGCTGTGTTCCACCCATGCCCTTCTTGGAGATGTGCTTTTGCATCATTATTTAGTGTTTCCTCATTCCCAGTATACTGAGGTTCATGAGAGTCATTTTGGGGGAGCATTTGCATTTGGGGGTCAGTATGCTTCGACCCCCATGTACTATGGATGATACTTTTTTTGCTTATCATCATTCTAACTTTCCTTATTTGGAGTCACAGTATTTGGTGTCACTTCTCCCTTTGTGGGATCGTACCTCGATACTTCAATTACCTTTTTCTGTATTTATCTTACTCTGACCACTCTTCTTGGGTCAGGGCCAGTGGGGGCCAGACGTCTTCAATTTGCTCACATTTGAAGTTTCTTGGTAGTTGATCCATGGGTTCTGAAAATTGTTTCAGTAACTCTGGTCCTCTACTTTCATCCATCTCCCACATTGTCTCACTCCAGGTTTGTGGATGATAAAGATTGCTTTGTTCATCACGGTGTGTGTTTTAGTTTCGAGCACTTCCATTTGGACTTTTGTATCTTGTCGAGTGGTCCTGATTCATACCACAGGCTTTTGTTTGCAACATTATATAGATGCCTTGCTGTTTCTTGCCTCCTTTTTTTGCTGTGGGTGATAAGTATTTCGTTCTTTATTGCAAGTTTGAATCGTACTCTGTTGCGATGCGAGTATACTTAATCTTAAATCTGCACTGTATGACCTGTGATGATATACCAGGTTAGATGACTGTGACATTGAGGCTCTTCCTACCATAAACCTGGTGTACAATTCCAGATACCACCAGGTGTTGGTTGATCTACTCCGCCTCTGCTTTCAAAATACAATTTCGTAACATATCCAGGTCATATTATGCCTACTGTTGAAATGGGGGGAGGGGGGTGTTCTGCAGGACTGCTCGTAGGTGTACCTTGTGGTCTTTTGCTTCATAAATATGTTTGTCCTGGACCGTACACTCATGGACTAAATGGACTAACATGAGCAAAGCAGACTGGGATTGTTGCCCGTTTCTGATGATCCACGGCATTTGATGCTCGTCCTACGACGGACCTGATGTACAATTCCAGATTCTGCCAGGTGTAGCAAGATGCACTCCATCATTGTAATCGCTTTGTTTTTCAATATAGGGTATCACAGTTACCCATTGCACTTTCTTCGGTGCTGTGATTTTATGGACTATCCACTGCATTCTTTCCCTCCTTCTTCTAGTGGAGTGTTGGAGTCCTAGCTGCTGGGGTGGTGGATCATGGACACCTGTCCTCCGGAGTGTGCACAGTACCACTAAGTTGAGAGTAGGGCGGTGGCATTCTGCCAGTGTAGATGGCTTGATGACCTTCCTACCATGGACCTATTGTATAATTTCAGATGTT
>NW_013670867.1:46424-50707 GCF_000517525.1 Limulus polyphemus | reverse complement strand
CATGTCACATAACTACCCACCTTACGATGTGTGTACCCAGGTGATACATGTTTGTTTTGTAGCTGCTTTGTTTCTATTTTCTTTCATTTTTTACGTAATATTACAAATAATTATATTTCATCTATAGTTTGGATATGCTGTGTTAAATTCATGCTATTTTTCCTTATGATGTAACCTTTTTTCTTTTTTAAATTATATATATAATTGCTCCTCTGACTGAGGCAACCTCCTTTCCTACCATCCACCAGATGTTGGTTCCCAGGGATCTGGTGTTGGTTGAAGCCAGACCAGCCACATAGTGTGACAGAAAGATTGAGAAACCCTCTGTGCTGTTTTTATGCAGTTGATTATAGCAATTCGGAAGCCAATTTCAGCAGAAAGCATAATTAAAGGTTTTAAAAAATGTTGTATATCCAATGCAATGGATGGGACAGATGATAACATGATGTGAGAATCAGAAGTAGATGAAGCAAATCGAATGAAAGCAATGAATCTGATGGTAGAGACAATTCTAGCAATGACGAAGATTTATCTGAAGATGAATGATTAACTTAGTGTATTACCACATATAAATTTTTCAATAAATTTAGTAAAATTGACACATAAAAAAATCTAAATGAATGTAATATATGAAAGCAATAATTAAATTACGTTGATAGTTGTTTACTGTATTTCAAAACTATTCAATAAATTTTGTGCAACTGGTGTTTAAAAAAAAAATTTATTTAATTTAACCTTTCAAAATCAGGTGCCCCTTATATTCTGACAAATATGGTATTAGCATAAACATTTTATACACTGGAGACACTTACTATCCCAGTAAGTTATTGTCAATTTAAAATTATTCTGTTTTAACATAGACATGTAATTTTACTTTTGGTCTCTAAAATAAATTTCATTTCTTGTGATTTTATCCATGTTGATGTGTTTAATATTTGTACTTCATTGTCAAATATGTACTTCATGTTTGCATTGAAGGCCTCCCTCATGTTTACATGGTGTGGTGCAAAATTTAGTGATACAAAAGTAGACAGGTTCTGTTAGAAATAGTCTCCCACTATAGAAAAAGATATTAATAATATCCTTCTTTGAAAAACATATAATTATTTATATGTTTCCTCATACATATTGCATCACCAGGTGTCAGTGAAATTCAACTGAATACTGTAACTAGTAGCAAAGTTAATTTAGAGACTATACTAAGGTTTTATATTTTAGTTTCAAGAACTTATGAACGTATGATGTCCTGTTCACCGTTTTTATTAGATCTGGGTCACTGCTGAGAAACAAGGGAAGAAAAGTGCAACTTTTTTTTGGCCTGGTTCAGACGTGAAGATCAAGGGAGTGCGACCAACTTATTTCCGTACCTACAACTAGTGGGTGTTTTTAGTATTTTCACCAAATATTTAATTATCCAGTGTAATTTTGTGGTGTGAATATCAAACCAAACTGAATACTTTGGTAGATATAAAAATATGTGAGGATTTGTAAAGTTGACATTAAAAAAAAAGAAGAGGTTATTAGTATCATGATTTTCCTGATAAGGCTGTTTGTGTTAATTACTGATACAAATGATTATATACACTTCACAAAAATATTAAAACTTAATAGTTTTTAAGGCTATAGAAAATGAAGCAAGTGTCATTCAGTTGGAAATTGTAGAAATTATCTCGTAAGATTTGAGGAAGTGGAAAATATAGATCAGAAATAAGGATCAAGCTTCATTATATATCAACTAATGGTACTGGCAGTGGCACTTTTCCCTAGTTTTGAACGATTTTGAGCCAGAAAGATTTTTAACAAAAACTGGAAATGTTATTGTATATAACGGTAAATGTCTGTCCCTGATATTCTTAACAATGAAACGAAAAACTGAAAAAAATATCTCAATATTCAAAACCTTCACATCACTAGCTGCATTTTCCAGTGGAAAGATTAATAAGTTATCATATTTGGAGTTATTTATACGTGATAAAAGTTTCACTGCAACAAACTAATTACAATACTTCCAATATAGGAGTCATGGTTTCCATCTCATTGCCTCAAAATCAGCTCCCTATTATGCGGCATTAGTGAATTTTGATATTGATCATCAAATCAATACATACTACTATTTGATTAAATTAGTTAAAGAATTGTTGGTGGTTATCTAGTTGCCTTCCTTCTAGCTTATTAGCACAAGATTAGAGATGGCTAGTGCAAGTTGCCTTCCTTTTAGCTTATTAGCACAAGATTAGAGATGGCTAGTGCAAATTGCCTTCCTTTTAGCTTATTAGCACAAGATTAGAGATGGCTAGTGCAAGTTGCCTTCCTTCTAGCTTATTAGCACAAGATTAGAGATGGCTAGTGCAAGTTGCCTTCCTTCTAGCTTATTAGCACAAGATTAGAGATGGCTAGTGCAAGTTGCCTTCCTTTTAGCTTATTAGCACAAGATTAGAGATGGCTAGTGCAAGTTGCCTTCCTTTTAGCTTATTAGCACAAGATTAGAGATGGCTAGTGCAAGTTGCCTTCCTTTTAGCTTATTAGCACAAGATTAGGGATGGCTAGTACAGATAGCTCTTGTGTACCTTTGCATGAAAAGTTCAAACAAACAAATAATCAGTCTGATGTCAGCCACATATGTTATGACTGAACAGAAGTCACAGATTCTAGGTAAAAATAATAAGTTTTATTTTCATGGGATTTGACAATTAACCCTTTCATGGCAGACTCGGTATAATATACATGAGTTAAGTATTTATACTGTTACTTTTAATGCAGAAAGTGTATCTTCACAAAATTTGGTAGATTTTAATAAAGATTACAAGTCAGATTTTTTAATGAAGTATTTGTATTATATATTTGTTTGTGAAAATACCGAGTCTGTTTCATTACTAGTCCAAGTGTAAAATGATTTTCAGGTTATAACTAAAAAACTATTGTTCATCCCAAAAATCTCAAATATTATTTCTGTAATCTCTAAAAACCCCTAAATACATTTCAAATGTTTGTTTTCAGTAAAACTATATATTTTTTTCTGTTATTTTCTCTACCCTAACTCTATGGGGTCTGTCAATTTGACCAGCCTCGTAACCACCATAAAAAAATAGGAAATATATTTAAATTATGCTTTTTTCGTTCTAGAATGAGTATAGATTATAACACGAAAACATAAATGTTTAGTCTACATAGCGTAAATCTTGTAACATTATACATTTATATATATTTATTATTTTTATTATACTGACCTTCCAGCCATGCCTGGCTAACAGTACAGAAGCTACGATGACATGGCGCATGTGCACTCATGATACTGTATCCAATAACATAAAAGTGGCTTTTAGTCTTTACAATATTACCTGTCTTGGCTGTGTTTTAGTGGACTAGTATTTGGCAAGATACAGTCACGTTTCAATTACTATATATTATATACATTAATACTATTTACAAATAAGTTCTTAAACAATTATTTCTTCTAATTATGACCTTTGTACTCCTTTGCTGCTTGTCGTAGGTTGCTAAGCTTTATGAAATTTTCCACACGAAGGGTGTGAAAAGAAAACTTTTTTAGGTTACTTGAAATTACTATATCGATACCATAGAATTCTACTATAATTTATCAAGCTTAGTAACTAAGCTGTATTTGGGTCTAAAAAAATATGAAATTTTGAGTCACTAAAGACTTACCTTATTGTTTGAAATCTTTTGTGAAAAGAATGAGATTAACGCAATATCACGTCAAAATGGCTGAGAAAACTACTAGGGGGACATTCTGAGTTTTTGATTGGCTATTCATGTCATATATAGCAGTATGTATAAATAAAAATGGAAAAAAAGTGAGAAGTAGGCCACTGTGTTTCATTCAGTACATGAGCGATATCTTAGCAAATAGAAAAGATGAGAGGTTCTTATTTGATATCTTAGCTTGTCAATATCGGTAGTTTGAGTTCCTAATTTATACGAAACTATAGACTTAGTATTTTGACATCACAAACATCTAATTTGAACCAGTGCTGTATTTAACATACCATGTGACACACAAAAATCATGTTGAGCTGTGTTTTTAATATTTACTTTTAAATTAATGAATTAACTAATCTATAATTACTAAAATTTGATTTATAATCTACATTTTGATACCAAACTTATTGATATAACTCTATAAAATACTAGTTCAATAAAATTTTGAATCCAAGTCAACAAATGCGATGACATGGCTTTTGACACGTGACCCATCACAATAGGATTAAACCAAAGATAACTGAGCATTACTTTTGAGTTGGTACATCACTTTTTTTGAATTT
>NW_013670867.1:42718-45470 GCF_000517525.1 Limulus polyphemus | reverse complement strand
AATTATATTATTTGAAAGTAACATGAACATTAATATTAGAACTTGTAATCTAAAGCAAGTTATGTAGATCAGAATTATATTATTTGAAAGTAACATGAACATTAATATTAGAACTTGTAATCTAAAGCAAGTTATGTAGATCAGAATTATATTATTTGAAAGTAACATGAACATTAATATTAGAACTTGTAATTTAAAGCAAGTTATGTAGATCAGAATTATATTATTTGAAATTAACATGAACATTAATATTAGAACTTGTAATCTAAAGCAAGTTATGTAGATCAGAACTATATTATCTGAAAGTAACATGAACATTAATATTAGAACTTGTAATCTAAAGCAAGTTATGTAGATCAGAACTACATTATCTGAAAGTAACATGAACATTAATATTAGAACTTGTAATCTAAAGCAAGTTATGTAGATCAGAACTACATTATTTGAAAGTAACATGAACATTAAATAAGACAATCTGAAATAAAGCTCAGTGTCATAAAACAGTACAAAAGAAAACTTAAAATTTATTATCATCAAAATATATCATCAGTTAAGTATCCCCTCCTTTAACGTTTTTAACCCTAATTGGAAAAATATCATGGAAGGTTTTATTCTGCTGTGTAGGTTAGTCCTAAATTTTATATTTTCTAAGACTGTTCTGTTATGTTTTAACTTTTGGTAGATTTTAGCATCTTGGAGTTCTTTTTACTTTTTTGGGGAATAGATTAGAAGCTATACTCTTCTTAAAGATAAGCTCTTTCTGTTTGTCTTTCTAACTTAGCACCAAGTTCACTTTGCTCTGTTTAATAAACGTAAACTGTATTTCTAGTTTGGTAACATTTACCATTTGGTTTGAGTACATCGACCCTTTAGAAAACAAAACTTGTATTCCTTTTGACTATAATTTCCACTGGATTTGATCTTATTAATTCTTGGGTTAAAATTATAGTTTTAGAAATATTTAAGTTAACTGAATTCTACCTGAATACTCTAATTTTAGAATTTTTTCTCTAAACAATAAACTTGAACACTTGTTTCCTTTGTCCCTGTATAAATTGTTCTTCTTAGTTTGTTACAAAATATTTAGAATTTTTTTCTTTGCTCTCTCTAATTTCAGGGAATATTTGTAAACTCAATTTTGAAGGAAAAATTTCACCTTAAAGGGAGAGTGATCATAGTACTTAATAAATTCCATGACCTATCATTCTGTCGAAGTTGAAGTAGTTGACTTATTTATGCTTACCAAAATGATCATTCTGTCGAAGTTGAAGTAGTTGACTTACTTATGTTTACCAAAATGATCATTCTGTCTAAGTTGAAGTAGTTGACTTATTTATGTTTACCAAAATGATCATTCTGTCTAAGTTGAAGTAGTTGACTTATTTATGTTTACCAAAATAATCATTCTGGCAGTCAGGTTGTGACTAGTTTTTTTGTTAATTTCATTACAAAACTCGTATTTAAATAAGATAAAGAGTTCTCAGATTAATGTTAGGACTTCATACAACATAGATTTAGTTTTTCTGCCTCGTTCGTATGTCTAACAAAGAACGAAACAACTTTAAGTTTTATTTTTATAATTGAAAAGTAATTTTTTTTGAAAATTGATCATAGTATATGATGAATATAGGTGGATGAAGCATTGAAGAGAGTAGATGTCATGATTGGTCAGTTGATGAAAGGGCTGCAGGATCGAGATCTACTGAATTGCATCAATATTCTCCTTCTTTCTGATCATGGTGAGATTGAAATTGAATAATTTATCTAATTATTTATTGGCTTAATTGAATGAAAATGAGGAAGGAGATTAATAAAAATTCAATCTATCATTGTAACAATTTTACAGTCGTATTGGTAAGAAAATATTAATTCCACTATTGACATCATAAAAAAATGATGAAACTTTCTACCTTTTGTTTTTATGGTTATGTTGCATCATTTGATATACAATTGTGTACTGAAGGATTGATCTTGTAATGTAATCTGAATGAAAAAAATGTGCTTTTCGTATGTTCATCAACTAGGTGATGATGATGTCGATGGAGCAGAAACAGACATGGGTATACTGTATATCAGTAGCAACTTTACCTCTTTTTTGCCACAGATACTTCTGTTATAGCTCTCAGAGTTTTCATGTTCTGAGTCACAAATATACCACCACTTTTGCCTGTTTATTGCAGTGATGTCAAATTCATATATTTACTGTTTAAGAATGAAAAGTGTGACTGTGTGAGTTCAAATCTACAAGTAGTATTGGTAATTTCATTTATAAGTTTAATATTATAACTATACGTGGTAGGCAGGCACGAGTAAGTGCTCAAACTAACCGATAATGAAAGGCATAAAAATATCACCTTTCTTTGGTTTAAAATACAACAAATAATGGTAGGCTAGTGGAAATAATCATTTTGTTTAATGCTACAACTAATAATTATAGACTTGAAAAAATGATATACATTTGAAATTAGGTCTTAATATCCTGTCAAGAGTATATTGTTTTGTACTGTACATTAATACAATAAAATCTTTGTTGCAGGAATGGCTGAGACCAGTTGTGATCGTGTCATTGTTCTTGACCAGCATTTTGATATTTCTGAGGCACATGTGGCAACAGGAGCCATTGGACGTATAAATCCAAGAGATAAGGACAATGAAAGTAAGTATATTATGTCTAACCTTGTTTTAAGATGTAAATTGAATCAAATATTGATTTTAATACTCTAATATCACCAAATGTATTGTTATGTCTCGG
>NW_013670867.1:40397-41841 GCF_000517525.1 Limulus polyphemus | reverse complement strand
CACGATATGCATAGATTTACGTATCGTTAACAACTAAATATTGGGATTTTCTTGGTAAAACTATCTTATCGCTCGCATTTCCTCGTTCCTCCTGGGTCACTGTTATGTATTGTTACGTCTCCGTTCGTTAATTAATTTTCCGTAAATTCGTTCCGACAAAACTTTAGCGACACAAGTCCTTTCTTAAATAAAACTGGTTTATTCTTTCTGAATATAACTTTGCGATACACTTAATTTCAACAGTCGTGCTACAACAAACGTCTCATGTGCTCGAGTTCAATTACACACTCTCTGATTGCAGTTCAATTACTCATTCCCTCGTCACGTTGTGACCATCTTTTATATATACCAGACTACCCCAATCTAGTAGTCTCCAGATAATTCATGGAGGTTCGAGAGAAGGACATGGCGTGATACTAGTCACGTGACCTCGCTGATGCAACAGTATTTTCTTACAATCATATGTTAAGGGTGATTATAGTATTTATAATAATAAACCCTTCCAAAACATATGTAAATACAAGCTTGTTTTTTTTTTAAGTTTCTAGTGCGAAAGATATTATAAGTGTTTTGTAGTTCATACTTTGAAGTAAAAAAGAATAATGTAATATTTTTCACTCTATGATCATGTATTAATTTTGTTTTACATATTTTTGATAATTTTTATTCTATAACCATATTTTAGACTTTGTTTTCAATGGTTTTTGTAATTTTTAATTTTGTTTTGAATATTTGCATAAAGTTACTAAAGGACTATCTTTGCAAGCTGTCCCTAATTTTGAACTGATATGCTAGAGGGCAGATAGCTAATCAATAGTACTTACCCCATCTTGTGAGCTACTGTTAATTAAATGGTGGGATTCAACTTTCACTCTTGTGATGCATTATGGACCCAAAGTGCAGAGTGTGGTTTTATATTGTTTTTTGTCTGGCCCTGTTTATTCTGTGATCATAATTATATTTTTAGTGTTCAGTAAAGTGCAAAAAATTTATTTTGTAATTGTATATTTAGATTTTTGTTGGCAAATGAAGTTTTAAAATTTTTAATTCTGTGATCATATTTAAAATATTTGTTCCTACATAAAGTTTCTTATTTTAAAGCTGCCATTCAAGAAATAATTGATAGTTTGAAGTGCAAGGAACAACATGCTCTTGTTTATCATAAAAATGAACTTCCCATTCGATATCATTACACCAATAGTCCACGGATTGAACCTATAATCATGGACGTGGATTCTGGCTGGCTTGTTTTGAAGTAAGTTTGTTTTGTCTTGTAATTATGAAAGAGTGCTGGGATCCTGCTATATGAGGAAAATGTGTATGTGTTTGTATTGTTATATTTTTATTGTAACTGCATGTACAATTTAATAATGGCTGGAGACGGCTTAAATGGGTAATGAAGAAAAACTTTAATATAAGTTTAACATGACAGCAAATGTACAAC
>NW_013670867.1:37887-39876 GCF_000517525.1 Limulus polyphemus | reverse complement strand
GTTGTACATTTGCTGTCATGTTAAACTTATATTAAAGTTTTTCTTCATTACCCATTTAAGCCGTCTCCAGCCATTATTAGTCTCAAAGTGGGTTCCTCGTCATCGAATTTGCATGTACAATTTGTTGTATTGTACATAGGTAGGTGTTTTTATATTTGTTAACTCTATCTGTCTGGGCAACATTTACTGCATGTCACAAGGTTTTAGTCGCTTGCATTCAAAATTTTATTTAAACTAATTTTTGTTTATGCTATATCAATTAGTATTTTATAAAATCATAGCTAATAACCCATATGTTAATGGTATATAAGTTTTAAGTTCTTAATTTTATAAGGCAGTAGTTAAAAAAATCTTGAATTTCTCCTAGTGTTAGAAAGGTGACACATTTTCTTTAGGCACAGCTTTCAATTTTGTTTAGTTACCGAGGCATCAAATAGAAAATGAGACCGTTCTTGACACACCCACCTGTCACATCCTCTCTTTCAGGATTTGTAAATAGTTCTCTCTTATGTTTAGTTCTGTATTATCTATAAGTAATAGAAAGCCAAGGTTTTCATCTATAAAATGACATATTATATTACATTGTGTTCTGAACAGGGAATTGTAAATTTCTCTTTTAGTACGATCTTCATTCCCATGGGAAAGATAACAGCTAACTTGGATGAATTTGTAATGTCTCTTGTTGCATAGTTAGAAAATCAGAAAAATTGTGATAGTTAGAGGAAATTGTCTGCTTTTTTACATGTTATTATTGTATGTACTTAGGTGCATTATTTGATTAAATTAAAATTATTTTGTGTATCACTACCATTAATTTGAAAAAAGTAGGGTTAAGTGTCATTGACAGTCAACAGCAAAAACAAGAAGACATGGGTAAGAACCTCATTTCATGTTTTTAATGTTTATTCTTTATTTATTATTATAAAAGTAACTTAAATGTAAAAATAGGGATCTCTTTAGTTTAGTTAAGGTTAGATGAAGTGAAATATAAAATATGATACAGATGTTTCATGAGGAATGCACACAAGCAGTTTCTTGTTCCATTTGGAAGTCATTCTAGAAAAAAAGGGTTATTTATATTTTTTGCTGGTTACGAAGTTGGTCAAACTGACCAACCTTATATAGAGTTAGGGTAGAGAAAATAACAGATCCAATATAAAGTTTTACCAAAACATATATATTTGAAATATATTTACGAGGTTTTAGTGATTTAAATACTCTTTTTTTTTCTTCAACAAATAACATGTATTACATACGTTTATTTCACAACACAATTTCTTACCATTAATTTAATTTAATTTATAATTTATACTCTTAGTTCTAATTTCTTTTGTGTGGGCCCGTGGGAGCCTAGGTCCACCCTACCTGCTCCCAATATTACTCGATTTCCTCCTTCAGATGACCCAGATTTTGTCAGTTTCTTCCACCTTATCGTGGATTGCATTCCAGGCTTCTACTGCTGAATCTGCTAGGCCTATCCCAGTTTTTTGCATTTTGTACACATTTTATGTTATATTCCCCTTCTCCTGATGTTGTTTCATGATGATATATTTGTCTCTTTCTTTGGAGAGTGGGTACTTGCAAGTCTTGCCTTATACAGTGTCATGATATAAAAGACTTTATTGAAGGTAATATTGATTAATTTATTTTGTGAATTATTGTTTCATGATTGTTTAGTTGTTGTTTTTTATAATAAGAGAGTTAAAAACAGACAGCTATTGTAAGTTGTAAGTTATTGATGTCGAGACTATGGAGTTCTAGAATGTCTCAGCAAAAGATATATATAGTGGCCACTAGATGAGAGACCAGAAAGTGGAAAGAGAGCCAAAAGTAAAGCAGAGTGTAAGAGAGTTTTAGTCAGCTATAAAACTTAAGGTAAGCTGTCATAGGAGATAATCAGTTTTCTGACAGTTTAGGAGAATAATTTGTCTCAATAAAGGGTGTTCTAAAGCAATTGAACCTGACTGTGTGGATTTTGATAAAAAGCAG
>NW_013670867.1:36212-37165 GCF_000517525.1 Limulus polyphemus | reverse complement strand
ACCTCTCTCTCTCGGAACTCAATCCTTCTGTTGTTAAGTATTCCATCTATTAAAGACTGCATGGAGGCAGTAACTGACTGCATCATTCAAGTAGCTGTTTGTTCTATGCTCAAGATCTATTGTGCCTTCATTTCATCCAAACTGGACTATGGGTCTCTGGTCTGTGTTTCTACCAGAGCCTCTGCCTTGTAGATGTTGGACCCCATTCACCATCTGGGGCTTAGATTCTGCACGGGGGCTTTCTGCACTTTTCTAGTCCAGAGTTTGAACACTGAATCCCAACAACATCCTCTTAACCTCTGCCATTTGCAACTTTCTTTGCAGTATGCTACTAAACTTTGATCCCTACCACAGCATCCCACCTGTGGTTGTATCTTCCTTCTTTACTGGGCCATGCTCTTTTGGAATAGATGATCTGCAATTCTTCCTTTTGGCCATCGTAGCTAGGTGCAGCTGGCTGAATGGGGTCTGTCATTGGCTGATGTTGCTGACTCCGATGATCAGCCCATCCTGCTAGGGCTTGTTACCATTCCCACCTGTGACCTTTCTTTGAGTCATCTGAAGAAGGTGGATACCCCCGACTGAAAGTACCATTTTCTCTTTGCCAAACATCTTTCAAACCATCCTTCTGTTCCCATTTATACAGATGGTTTGAAATCAGGTGACTCTGTGGGCTCTGCCATGGTTTGTTGTGGCTCGGTGGTTGCTCACAGGGTCCCCTCTACAGTATCTGTGTTCACTGCTGAGTTGTATGTCATTTCTCTTGCTGTGAACCACGTAGAAGCAATGCAGTACACTGATTGTACCATTTCTACTGAATCTCTTAGTTCTCTGCTGGCCCTTAAATTGCCTAACATCAGTTCTCATCCTGTTCTCATTGATATTCAACAACGATTGGCCCATTTTTCCATTATTATCCAGTTTTTCTGGATACCTGGCCATGTCGGTATTCA
>NW_013670867.1:23943-35324 GCF_000517525.1 Limulus polyphemus | reverse complement strand
TGGCGCCACTATACATTACTGATGTTTCTTGCACTCAGTGAGAGATTTTTTAAGAATTTTTAATAAAAAGTTATAAATATATTAATAAATCGCAGTATAAGACTATTTCTTGGAGAACCAGTTTTTTGCATGGTTCAACTTATAAGGCTTTATCAAGAAGCAGATTTGAATATAATATTAAAATATACATATATCAAAATTATAATGAAGAATGACTTACAGGAGATAACCAAATCTACACACAAAAATATTGTTTTCGTGGAATATTAGAAGAAATTAGGAATATAAAAGAAGGACAAAAATTCTATATACATATATATTGTTACTATTACATTATTAATTTTTAGAAATTGTGTTCATAATCAATTTGTTTTGATTTAGTTTTTAGAAGAAAAATTAATCGGCATTTACCATCATGTGGCAGACATCTAGCTAGTAAAAAAATTATCTAGTTTAGATAGTAATTCATTTCCGTACTCGTGTTGATTTTGACAGTAATGATCAGTCTTTTATAAAACTACAATTCAGCAAAATTTCATGTATAAGTCATTAACTACAATAACCAAATTGTTTTTGTTAAAATGTATTCTACTCCTATATTAAATGTATGTTTTATCTTTTTTTGAAATTAGAGTCAAATGAAAAAGAGAAAAATCTGTTAATGTAGTTACTGTGAACAAAATTAGTTTATGAAGTATTTTCTTTACGTCTGTAATTGAAGTTGTGAACATTATCAGTGACATCGGTATTTTTACTTTTAGAGTTTTTACATGATTAATCCTTAAGCCTAACCCCATTTCTTCTTCATCTTCCATTTTTGATGATGACAAGCCATACTGTTGTATTCAAATTCGATGACGAGCCGTCTCCAGCCATTATCATACTGTTGTATGTGTCTTAGTTTTGCAACAAACAATGTTCAGAAAATGATTTGTAAAATGAGAAATATCTTAACTTGGAAACATTGGTTAGTAACAGACTTTAGACTATGTACCTTCGTCTGTAAGTGAACATGTATCTCGTCACTGTTATTGGAATGATATTTTTATAAGATAGGCTCAAGAAAGAAAATTTAACAGAGATCTAAAATCATAAAATTGCTGGTAGGATAAAGAACATGGACATTTTACCAATTCCTTTTCTAGTATAAACACTTTTTTCAAAATAATTAAAAATGTCTCGATTCTAAGCTCTTCATCAATTAATATTTATTAATAAAAGAAAGAGAATATAAATCAACATGGTATACATATATAACATGGTATTAACATGGTATACATATATAACATGGTATCAACATGGTATACATATATAACATGGTATCAACATGGTATACATATATAACATGGTATCAACATGGTATACATATATAACATGGTATCAACATGGTATACATATATAACATGGTATCAACATGGTATACATATATAACATGGTATCAACATGGTATACATATATAACATGGTATTAACATGGTATTAATATGGTATACATGTATAACATGGTATTAACATGGTATACATATATAACATGGTATCAACATGGTATACATATATAATATGGTATCAACATGGTATACATATGGTATCAACATGGTATACATATGGTATCAACATGGTATACATATGGTATCAACATGGTATACATATATAACATGGTATCACCATGGTATACATATATAACACGGTATGAACATGGTATACATATATAACATGGTATAATAGAATGAATTTCATAACGTAATCAACAAATATGAAATAGTCAGTTATTTGAGTTTGTCAGTGTATACCTGATTATCTCACATGTTTGTACAGTGATCAATCATTTTAAGCCCAGTTTTTGGGGACAATCCTCCTTGTAAGGGAGGGTCAGGACTGTAAAGACAGTATTGTGATGTATGTTGTTAATATTATTTTGTCTCTTTGTGTTCTTATTAGTTTTTTTTTCTTTCAGATCTAAGATCAGTAAAATTCTGAAAAAACTAGTTCAGGATGACTGACATACATGACAGTGCCCTTGAGAACAGATAAAATTATTCAGAACAGTTATTGTTTTAAGTGCTGATAAATGTAGGTATTGTACAAGAAAATTTACAGGTTGAACACCATATTGAAATACAAAAGTTTCATTGATCCACAGAAGTTTTTTGTTAAGTGGAATTGCAGCAGTTAACAGGAACAAATATATTTAAAAATAGTGGAAGGCAACATTGTTAATGCGTGCAACAGTACGAGAGTGGTCTCAGTAACAATAAGTGAGTGAATGGTTGTTGTGCTGACTTGGTGATGTGTCATGATGTATGTTCAGCAGCCAATCAGGTACACGTTGAATTATTAACCTCTTGGTAAATTAAAACAATATATTCAATAAATAATATTTTTTTTGTAGTTACACACAAGAGAAGATTTTATTTCCAGCCAGAGCACAGGATTTGGTAGAAAGATTTAAGGCTTTATCTCTTGTTTTTAAATCCAAGTTTGGAAATATTTGAGAATATTTAGGGGGGAGTAAGTAATGAAGAATTTGTTTATAATTTTTTCTCACTAACAAGAGATCAGTTAGAATTTCTGTATAACAATTTCATGTCATTTTTTATTTTTTGGCTTGAATAAGTATTTTTTTTCAGTAGTTTAGGTGCTAGTCTAAGCGTGATAGAGAAGTGCAACACTTACACTGATTGGTTGCTAGAACACCCAAAAAATATTTACTCTGTGTGATGCAAAGTATGCTAAAAAAAAAGAGGAAGAAACTTGTTTTCTTTTTTATTTCCATTTCATTGTTTGTGTTATTGCCTGTATGAATGATGTATTTATTTTATTGCTGTGTGGCTGAAAATAGAAACATTTGTTTTTTTTTAAATATGTTATTGATACTTATATGTAATTAAAAGACGAACTTCCTGAGCCTATTTTACCTACATATGGTGAACAAAACATTAAGAAGTTACTATTGTAATCATTTTGGTTGTTTTTCCTTGCAGGTATCCCATTAAAGGTAATGAGAAATACTGTAATGGGGGTACTCATGGCTATGACAACATGGCTCCAAGTATGGACGTAAGATTTTAATGACTTTATTTAACACATTTTATTTCCCTTTATCAACCTTTTGTTAATCTTTTTTTTTCCTTTTCTTAGTAAAATATTTTATTAAGATGTGTCTTCTCATTTTTTTAGAGACATGAAAGTTTAGAAATATTTATATGAAAAACTGATACCACATTTTGATTATATATCTTTGTTGTTAAGCTTTTAATCATAGTAAAGCTCCATTATAGAGCTATTTTTATTCCTGAAGATAATTGAAGAATTAGTGATTGTCAAATGTCTCTAGGTTCTATGAGATTTTTTAATTAGAAAAAAATTACATTTTTGGGTTATATTACTTACCCAATAGAGTGTAATCATAAACTGTGGAAGTTAAAAATAAGTTGTCTGACTTGCTATAGTGTACCGTGTTGAAAAACTTATAATCAGTTGTTTAAAACTTGCAGCCAAAGTATAATAATAAATGTAAAAATGTATTAAAAACACCAGGAAAAAGAATGGTGCAGCCAATGTTTGATCAAATGCTTTCATTCAGACGTTACGAAGTAATATATCACGTGGTATCTATCATAAAGAAGTAGTTTTCCAGGAAAAAAATTAACTATTGGGCTGATAGATGGCAATCATCAGTAGGCGCAATTCCACTGGGGTGCATTTTCACTCAAATACTTGTAAATTAATAATAGGTTAACTATTAATGAAATGTTTATTTGAAGTGTCATCCAATCTTTTGTTTACATATTAGTTAATAGTGCGAGCAAAGATTCTCATTGTGTTTTTTTTTTGTTTTTTTTCAGACTTTGTTCATTGCACATGGACCAGCATTTAATCGAAATGCCAGTGCCACACCATTCCTCAATCTAGAAGTTTATGAACTTATGGCTGGTAAAATATTTCTGTGTTTATGTTATTTCTATAGCAGATGCATTCTAACGACATTTAAACAGAGAAATATAATTACTTATTGTGGGACAAAGTGAAAAATACAAATAGAATTTCTAAAACATACTTACTTCTGCTGCCACTTACAGCTATTACTCAGCCACCAGGGTTTCAACTTTGCCCGCCTAAGCATTGGCGAGATTTTTTGTCACTTACTCCAAAGAATTTAGACATGGGGTTTCCTACAGAAGTGCTGCAATACTTAATGTCTTTGGTTGCAATTTTTGCGTCACCTAGTGGGTTTCTTTATAAATTATATTTAATAAATATTACTTTAAAAAAAATGATTGACACAATGTTGTCAGGCATGAATTCACAGGTTACTGTTTCAAGCATGGAGACTAATCAGCCTTCCTCCATTTCACCTCTGTTATCAAACATC
This sequence comes from Limulus polyphemus, assembly GCF_000517525.1. Taxonomy (NCBI): domain Eukaryota; kingdom Metazoa; phylum Arthropoda; class Merostomata; order Xiphosura; family Limulidae; genus Limulus; species Limulus polyphemus. Next base: position 30,953 of record NW_013670867.1, on the reverse strand, counting down.
TTTCAAAGATTAGGAGGGGGTCACTCTCAGTTGAGGCTGTCTGGAGGCATTTCACCAAGGGTTTCTGAGGTTGCTTTTGCCAATGATCCAAGACAGTCTAGAGAGAATTTGGACTCTTCTTTTTCCTGTGCCTTCGTTTACTAGGTCGGATTCTCATGAGGCCAATTTGAATCAGCCACCTCCTGCTCCATTTCTTCAATTCATCAGTCAGGTTTGTGAGGTTTTGGGGCTTTCTCCAGTTGCCTTTGAATCTACTCTTTCCTTGATGGCTGAAAGGTCGGAGGGTGACTACTTAGTTTTTTTTCTCCTTCACCCAATATTGCTGCTCATGCTGGAAAATTTACTGCTCAATTACGTGAGAGGATTGCTGTGCCTTGGCCACCACATTTGTCTGAACAGCATACGTTGACTTACCACTATCTGGAGGACGTATATTTAGATTCCGAAAGACTTGATCCTCTTTTGGATATGTGGGGTTCCAGATTGGACCCTGTGATAACTTTGAACAAATCACAATTTTCTCGAATTTGTTTGGCCCTTATTACTATTTTGAGATATTTATTTTCCCTCTATATTTTGTAGGAATTCTATCAGCATTCCCCACATAAATTTGAGGACAAATTGGGTCTTTTGCTGACTTCTACTTTGGTAAGATTGTTAGCTTATGCTCTTTCTTTGGTTTCCTGGCTTATAGGTTGTTGAAATTTATTGCGTAGGGAGTTTTTCTATCTGCTGTAGCCCACTGTGAGTTACCTGAGGCTCCTTTTCTTCATCCCTTGATGTTTATGGGCATCCCAGAAGCATTGAAATCATGGATTGATGTTGCCTGTTTGAATTCTTCCTTGTTGTCATTGGCCCTTGGACTTTCATTGGCTCCTGCTGTAAGTCATGGTATGACTGCTTGTCATATGTCCTGACCCCCTGGCTTCTGCTCCTTGATCTGATGGTACTTAGAATATATTCTGTTCTTATCTTCAAGGCTTCTCCACTCAGGCAGTCCATTGTCAGCAGCATCTGTGACTATCCTCTCTGGGTGGGAGCAAGGTTACATTTCCTGGACAACTGGAATTCCTACACCACAGATCCATGGGTACTTCAAGTTCTGGCACCAGGGTTGGTCATTCAGTTCACTTCTCCACTTCCATTATCCTCCCAACAGTGGTATTTCTATCCCAACAGATCCACAGAGTGTGGATCTTCATTCCAAAGTTATCAGAGAGTTATTGGTCAAGGGGGCAGTATTGAGAGTCAATCCTGTTTTTCCGGGATTTTATTCTCATTTATTTGTTATGCCCAAGAAGACAGGAGATTGGCGGATGATCATCGATCTTTCTCATCTCAATCAATTCTTAGAACTTTCCAGGTTTACAATGGAGTTCTTTCTAAACCTACATTGGCATTTTTCACCAGGTCTATGGATGACCAAGTTTGATGTTGCTGATGCATATCTCCACATTCCCATAGCAAAGTCATCCTGCCACTATCTACGTTTCATGCACAAAGGTAATTTTCTGCAGTTCAGGGCTCTGTTCTTTGGGATAGCATCTGCAACATATGTCTTCTGCAGAGTCCTATGACCTTTTTCTCGTTAGCTTCATGCTTTGGGCCTGTGCACACACCATTATATGGACAACTGATAACTTCTAGTACCATCTCGTTAGTTGGCAAAACAACACATCCAAATTCTCTTTTCAGAAGTCACCAAGGCTGGCTTGTTTTATCAAAGCTCTTGCTGACTCAATATATTGTCCATCTAGGTGTCTTTTCCAACATGTTTTTAAGCTGGGCTCAGTTGACTCCCATCTGGCTTCAGGATATGGAATGGGCAGTCAGGCTCTTACTCCTGCCTCCTTCTCCTACTGCGCAGATGGTTTTGTCCCTTTTGGGGATGTGGGCATTTCTCGAATCTCTGATTCTTTTCAGAAGAGCACACACGTGGTCCCTTCAGTAGTTGTTGTGCAACTAATGGATCATGAACTGTGATCCACTGGATCATCCAGTCTCCTTAATCAGGAGCAACATCTTAGATCTCGAGTGGTGGTTGGATCAGACCAACAATACTACTGGTGCACCTATACTGCCCCTTGTATCAAGATTAACCTCTTCACAGATGCCTCACTTCAGGGATGGGGTGCATATCTTGATGGTCAGGAATTCCAGGGTCTATGGGTGGAAGACAAATCTTCCTCCCACATCAATATTCTAGAAATTCTTGCTGTCCAACAGGCAATGATTCAATGTCTCGATCTATTAAAGAGGAAAATCATCATGATTCATTCTTACAGTTCTACAGTGGTCTCTTACAATTGTTTTTGAACATTGGATATTCTCTACTGGACTAACTCCCATCATATCAACCTCCTGGCTTGCCATGTTCAAGGGGTAATGAATCTAATATCAGATCACTTGTCTCGACCTGACTGAATGGATGCTCCATTGTGAGGTTTTCTGGTGGATTTGCTCTCAGTTCGGGACTCATTGGAACTCTCAACTATAGCTTATTTGGTCCCTGGTATCTCATACTTGGGCTTTGGTGATAGGTGCATTTAGTCAAGATTGGATGGGATTGCACCTCTATGCTTTTCTCCCAATTTGTCTGTTATCCAGTGTTCTGGCTATGATTTGATCCAGTACTTGTTGAGTACTGTTGGTAGCCCCATATTGACTGACCCAACCATGGTTTCCTCTTCTACAGAATCTTCAAGAGTGTCCACCTCTGCCACTTCCTCTTTGGCCATCACTATTGAGACAACCCAAATCCAACATTCTACACCCAGACAATCCCAAGCTTAAACGTTATGTATGGAACTTACATGGCTCTTCACTTCTAAAGTTCTCTTGTATTTGTTTCAGTCTATCTGTAGACCCACAATGCTATTTATCCACAGAGATGGCACTCTTATCACCAATGGTGTCTCACAAGGAAATTGAACCCACTTCAACCAAATGTGCCCACCATATCTCGTTTTTTTGACCGTTGCTTTATATAAGGCAACCTTATCGACTATTTTTCGATATTCTAAACATCAAAAAGTATTTGAATCCCCAGTGCTACCCGGCTTTCTCAAATCGTTTAGAGTCCTTCGTCCCAAACGGCCTTTTCCACTTGGGAAGTGAGATGGTATTACATGCTTTGTCTTGACATCCATTCGAGCCTTTAGACTCAAGTACCATGTATCTCCTTTCCCTTAAAGGGTATATTTTGTTGTGTCCTTTTAGAGCCCTGAGATGTTATGTGGCTCGCACTAACTCCTTTCGAGGTGATGGTACTCAACATTTTATTCATTGGGATTCTTTGGTTTCCTTAGATTAATCCCCAATTATTTTGATGAGGTGGCTTCGCAAATTGATCCATAGTGCTTATTCTGGACTTTCTTTCCTGGTGAGGAAACTTCTGAAAATCACATTTCATCAGTTTTGTCACATTTCTATGTCTTTAGCTGCCCTTTTTGAATTGCCCACTGAAGGACACCGTAAAGGCCGATATATGGCCTTCTCCCAATACTTTTCTCTCACATTCTTTACACAATGTGGCAGTTTCTTCTTCTGAGGGTTTTCGACTACCACCTGTGGCCATTTTAACAACATTTCCTACATTATAAGGAAGAGTGAGCACCTTTTGTCTTCCTCTTGTCTCTTTATTTTGCAGGATCCCTTACTTACTTACTTCTTTTTTTCACTGGATCCCACTCTGTGGTGAGTGATGCCCAGATAGGTGTACTTTTATCAATACAATTCCCCACTAGTAACCACTACTTCACTATACTTGGTAACGGTTGCAACAGGCTCTGTAGAAATGAGATGTTCCATAGGACCATCTAGGAGCTCACCAGATGGAATTACCATATTATGCTGGATTGCCATTCATGGACTATCATGAGTAAAGCTAAAGAGGATCCTGACCATCCCTGCCGATCATTGGATTGAATAAATCAAGGTCTGTTTGCTTTTAAAAGTTTAGGGAACCTGGTTCACCTATTGCACTGTTCCTCAGGACTCCTCAATGAGCATTAACCCCTAGAGTTAGACAGTCCTTACCACACCCAGTTTCCAGTCACTGAGGTGGTGGACAGAGGCTTTTCCACCAGATGTCGGTATGTGCAGCACCATCCTATGTGGGAGCCTACCTGTAATGCTGGTTCAGATTTTATATTCGGATATCTGGTTGGGATGTGCATGACCCTTCTTTTGATCAATATCGGTTTATTATATTGTTTGTGGAAGGAGTTCCACTAACTCCATGTAATTCCGATTGCAGAGTGGTCCCATCCTGGGTCCTTGGATGAGCACAATATTCCATGCCCTCTCCATAATTCCGGGGGCAAATGGAAGGTTCCTTGTCCAATCGGTTGCGGAGTAAGGATGAATGTTCATAATTCCAGACTGGATTAGTTCTGTTCCTTTGGTTGAGTAAGGCATGCATGATCCCATCATTCCAAGCCTGGGGTGTTGCCTTTCAGGATTCTTCAGGTGGAGAAGAAAGTTTGTCCGCTTCGGTGTTGTTTACCTTTTCATTGTAATTCTAGTGATTTGGAACACATCACTTTATGGCTACAGGTTGGGATATAATCAAATGTATATCTATATATAATTTTGCAGTCCAATTGCCTTAGCCACCAATGTGAGATATAGGGTCCAAGATCCCATAATTCCAATAACAAATTGTAGAACCTTGGCTATCTGGTTGGGACTGGCCTGTAGTGATGATTACTCATGTACTATTCCACCCTTGATACAGGATGAAGAGCATACCTGTTTTGGATGTAGTGTGGTTCCCCCACTTGGGTACCACTCTTATCTTGGTACACCCTTGATCTATTCAGACACTTTCTGTCTGGATAGAGCCTTTACTGGCCCCTCCACCTTCTCAATGTGAAAATCTTGCCGTAAGTGTCAGTGGAGGTAAGTATGTTTTGAAAATGTATTTCCAATAATACTTGCCTCCGCTGATACTCTCCCACCCTTCCTCCCTACAAAGAGCTGGTGTTAGAGACTGGGATGGAGTTAGTCTAAAAAAAGTGATAAAATTACCTTGAATGAGATGCTTATACAGTATATAGTACCAGGATAGAGGATTCATTAACATAGGTGGAGAGTGTCACAACACAAATATTGCCAAGAGCAATTTAGTGGGATATAAAAGACTTGAGAAAGTGAGAAAAAAATCAAACCAATATTTAGATGAGCAAAGAAAGAAACCATGGCAGTCGATTAATAGCTATAAGTGTCAGTGGAGGCAAGTATTATTGGAAATACATTTTCAACTTAGGAAAAAGTTAACTTACAGTTTTTTAAAAGAAATGTTGTGAAATTCAATATTTCCAATTAGACCTAGTCACTAAAAATGTGAAAACAAAATTTGTCAAAGGTGAAATAAGATTTATTATGATTAGAGAAAAATCCCAACAAATGGTTTTTAACTTTTGTTTACAAGTTTATCAGGAATACAAAGTATAGAGAGTTGGACTTATGTTTGTAATTTCAATAATAATTCTTCAGGTAGAGAATATGTGTAAATAAACCTTTTTCTGTTATAGTACTGGAACTGTTATTTTAGAATATGCATAAGTATTGTTATAGTTTTTACATTTGTTGTTTTAAAGTTTGCTGTGAATATAAATTAACATTCATTTGGCACATGTTACCTTCTAGAACTCATTAATATAACAGCTGCCCCAAACAATGGCACGAGAGGGAGTTTACACTACATGTTACACAATCCTCTACCCCTTCCGAATGTTGAGCCTTCCAGTGAGGTACAAGTGTGTGAAGCAAACTTTGACAAAGAAGAAGTGACGAGGAAAAGGCTAGCTGCTAACTGTTCGTGTACTCGGGTAATATAGATTTCTTATCAATCTATATTTGTCTTTAGTTTGTTCAGTTTCCTTATCTTTGTTATTTTAATCTAATGACAAAACTAGTTTTATCATAAAGAAGGGAAAGAGGAGTTTATCAAAACTTGATATTTTATGTAAGACTGGGTGAAGTTTCTTATGTTCATTGGAAACTATTTTTCACACTTTTTACATGTTTTAACCCTTTCCCCCTGGGCATCCTTTACTATGCATGACAGAAAGTTTTAGTGTCTTAACAAAAAAAAAAAATTATTAAACTACTTTTTGTTTATGTTATACCAATTAGTATAGCATAAAGTTATAGCTAATAACCCATATTTTAACAAGTTTTAAGTTCCTAATTGTACAAGGCAATATTTTAAACAATCTTGAATTTCCCCTAGTGTGACCTTTGTGACATATTTTCTCTAGGCATCATGTCCTCTCTATTTTATCCATCACCCCTTGAAAAAGTATGAAATTAAATATAAATTACTCTCTATAAAATCATCATTGCTTAAATGAACCATAATTTTTATAGCCTTCAATTTTGTTTGGTGACAGAACTATAAATCGAAAATTACACCCACCCGTCACGTCCTCTCTTCAGGCTTTGTTAATAGTTATCTTTTACGTTTAATTATATATTACCTATAACCAATAGAAAGTCAAGGTTTTCATCTGTCAAATGAAATATTGTATAATGTGTTCTGAACAGATAAGCAACAATTTCACTCAGTGTACAATCTTCATTCCCATGAGAAGGTTAACGACTAGCTTGGATGAATTTGTAATGGTTCTTGTCTTATAGTTAGAAAACCAGAAAAGTTTTGAGAGTTAGGGGAAATTGTCTACTTTTTGCATGTTATTAGTCTATGTTGCATTATTTAATTAAATGTAAATTATTTAATGCACTACAACCATTAGTATAAAATATGTAGGCTTAACTATAATAGATAATCGACAGCAAGAAAATAGAAGATTGGGTAAATTATTTATTTCTTGTTTGTTAGGTTAGTTAAGATTAGATGAGGTAAAATAAATAATATATACACCTGGAAAAAAGTTAAGCACCCCCAAATATTTTTCAGGATTGCTTATTGAAAATAAGGTTTAATTTTTATGATGTTGAGCAATGTTCATAATTTCAAACATAATTAAAAGGATGTGAGCGTT
>NW_013670867.1:14954-23114 GCF_000517525.1 Limulus polyphemus | reverse complement strand
AACGCTCACATCCTTTTAATTATGTTTGAAATTATGAACATTGCTCAACATCATAAAAATTAAACCTTATTTTCAATAAGCAATCCTGAAAAATATTTGGGGGTGCTTAACTTTTTTCCAGGTGTATATAATAAAAATGTTTCATGAAGCACACACACGAGCTGCATGTAGGTAATGTAATTTGATTTTGTAACTTGAACTGCACATTCTCTGTGTGATTTACAACTTATGGTGCAGATAGTAGTTAAATATGGTTCAAAGGGCAATTAAACAATAAAATTTAATTATAAATAGATGTATACTGTTACGGACTTAGAGCTACTTAGGATAAACGAATGTAGTTTCATGTTACAATCTGAAAATTCATTCTAGAAAAAAAAAGGGTAATTTAGATTAATTTTGACTTCTTTTGGTGGTTACTAGGTCGGTCAAATTGACCAATCCCATTTTGAGTTAGAGTAGAGAAAATAACAGATGAAATATAAAGTTTTACTGGAAATAAACATTTGAAATGTATTTAGGAGGTTTTAGGGATTACACAAAGGAAATTTGAGATGTTTGAGATGACGAAAAGTATTTTTAATTTAACATGAAAATTACTTTGCACACGGACTATTCAAAACAAATACTCTATATATTCATGGACAAATCTATAATTTATTTTATTAAAAATAATTCACTGAAAATATGATTTTTTGTATGTGAAAGACTTATAATGTTAACTGAAAGACTGCCAAATTTTGTGAAGATATACATACTGTATTGAAAGTTAGAAATATTAAATCTATAAAGACTTTAAACAAGTACAAAGAGGTCACGTGGTCAGTCAAATCAACTGACCCTGTGTTGAGAAAGTTAATTCAACAGTTCTGGCCTTAAGTACAGGTAAGTGAAACAATTTTCATGCTGAAAATATTCAAAATTAAAATGCTTTCATTATTTGCATCAGCTACGTACTTAATTCGAGCTTTATTTTTTGTGTCCTGTATGTGTACTATGTGATCTTGATGCCTCAGTTGCTTTTAGCTTGTACTCACTAAGGCCAACCATCAGCTAGAATAGTACCGACTCCAACTAAAGTAATCAATACTATGTAAACTGTCTCAGTTAACCATACTTATTATTAAAATTTAGCTCAGTCTGAGTGTAAACTTGCATGAGGGGAAGCTATTTTCTGCATAAGTTTATATTACTGTACATTGTATTGAAAAATGCCCTAATATGATATACTGAAGTGTGTTGCATCACTCAGAACAGTGACAAAGCACTGGATTTAAGGTTTAAGTATTTGAAAATGTAATTAATATACAAAACCTATGTATGGGCTGTCTACTAAACAACTGTAAAGTATATTTTTTCAGCTGGTCAATGCTGCCATCTGCTAATGTACGTTGAAGATATAACTGTTGTTCTTTAGGTATTGAAGCATGGACACTTGTGGAGAAACCAGTGTTTTAAAGTATCAGTTAATTCTGACTGTTATACTGTTGATTAATTTCTATGTAATTGTTTGACAGACATTTTTATTAAAGGAATAATAAAATTCACATAAAATCAGTTCATCTTCCGAACAACATGAATAATAGATGGGGAGTTTAGTAATTGTTATTTTATGAAGTGATCTTACGTAGCCAGTGTTTGAAATCACTGGTGATTGTTGAAAAAAATGTTAAGGTTCTGATCTTTTCCAATCAGATGACGGTTTTTATTGTTATATTTTACATCGAACAAAGTGAACATGATATTTTGTTTTTATATATACACCCTGTAAAAGTCACCTTTTAAATACTACATCTTGATTTCCAAAGAATCTGGAAGGCAACGTGAATGAATTATTCAACTTAAGTAAAATGGAGGATTCCCACAGCACCTCACTACACACACCCTGGGGACGTCCATACAGTCATGTAGATAAGATGTATGCGTGTAACATTATTAATAAAGATTACGTAACACAGTTTCACCACTTGTGGAGACTTCCAGCGTGGGTGTCATTTACATTAAAAAATAAAGTAAGTTATATTTTAACTCGTAATGTTTCTAAAATACTGTATAATAATACTTTCTCTGAATGATCTTTTCCTTATTATATTGCCCCCCAGTGGCACAGCGGTATGTCTGCGGACTTGCAACGCTAGAAACCGGGTTTCGATACTCGTGGTGGGCAGAGCACAGATAGCCCTTGTGCATAATTAAAAAACAAACTTATTATATTATTTTGATATAAATGGCAATTTGTGTTTTTGTTATTTTACTTTCAACAAATAAGTTAATGAACAAATTTCTAGTTTTTAACGATATTTCTATTAAATATACATTGTAAAAACTTGTTTGTCTTTTAACAAATATTTTAAATTTTTCATGTATTTTATGATTGTTTAGTTACCATAATAGCAAAAGTGTTACTTTTATAAAGTGAGTTCGACTAATTACATATTGACCAGTAGTTGTGGAAAGTCTCAAGCTGTGTAATTCTATGTTTTCCAACATTGTTTATTGTAAAGATAATTTTATAAGAAAATGTTAAGGGCTTTAATACTTAATAAAAATATTAATTAAAGTTATAACGTTTTAGGTTTATTAAGGTTGAATAACATTTATCATCAGAATATATCTTCAGAACATTGTGTTTCCAGTTATGGTTTCATATTTTTTATGTTTCAATGAATATCTATTGATCAGTTAAAATGATTTTTAGACTAATAGCAGTAACCAGAACTTGGACAATGCATCAGTTCCTTGCTGGCACGTGGACTTACGGATGCCATTAGATGGTTCTCCACGATGTTTCAGCTTCCAAGATTCAGAAATAAGATCGACACCTTTGTTTCCATCAGGTTGAACATTTTTGATAATGATATTTCCATATATCCTGATATGATACAAAATACTGCCATTTTTAGAAATTCTTCTGTGTGTTCTTATCTTGTGTATAAGATATTAGTATTCCAGTTTATAAAGTAAAGTTGAATTTTTGAATAAGGATGAGTTTTAACAGAAATAGTTTTCTTAGAGTTCCCAATATTAAAATCAGGTTATGCCTTTCATAAAGTTAGGGTTTTGTTTCAGCCTGGTTACTGGTCAGATTTTTTTTTTGTAAGTGAACTTCATAAAGCTTCCATCATAAAATAAGTGACCATTCATTGAACTAAAAGGCCCCAACCACCTGGTTCTATTTTATTAAAACGTTTAATACTGGATGAAACTTATCTCAAGATCCGACCAATGATTTTATAAAACTACCTGTTTGAAACCTCTAGAAACAGTGTGTTTATATGTGCAATATTATTGTTTTTAAAACATACATTTTTTTTTCTTTTCGCTTTATCTGTGGTAATATTTTGGGGGTAATCATAATCTGTGAGAATAAAAAAGAGAATTATAGGGGCAATTTGTGGTCGTTGCTTTGGACTATATTGTGGTAACAAAGTTGTGGGCTCCCTCAACCAGAGTTTCTAACATTTACTCAGCAATGTGGAATGACAAACTGTGTTTGCAGAGTTCGTCTTCATAGACCATGCATTAAAAATAGTATTGTGCAAATATGGTGGAAACGTATTGATGATAAAAACCAGTTTCTTAAAATATTAAAGAAAGTGCAAATATTAATGGTTCAGATATCCTTGTCAAGGGTTTACTTACTTATAAAATAAAAACTCTTCAATTTTGAAACATTAAAATAGAGGTTTAGAGACAGGGACAGTTTAATTGATGTGAGAGAAGGACGTAACCTGATGCAATGAACAGGATGAACAGCTGGTTTTCTATCATGATGTGAAATATGGAAATAACCCACATCCTGACGTAATGAACAGGATGGACAGCTGGTTTTCTGTCATGATGTGAAATATGGAAATAACCCACATCCTGATGCAATGAACAGCTGGTTTTCTGTCACGATGTGAAGTATGGAATTAATTGGTCTACTGATGTAATGAACAAATTAAACAGTTGGTTTTTTAGTACATTTATATTTTTGCCCTATACTGATGTGAAAAAAAATTGGAAAGAGTAATTTACAATACTTCTAGTGAATTCAAAGTTGATTTAGAAAAGCTTACAATTGCCAGCTTAGAATAGGCTTAGTTAGAGTTAACTTTATTAGCTGTGACATAGCAGCTCATAGAATGGCTCCGAGTTTTTCAAGTACAAACGTTTAGCTCATAGCTTCATCATCTCTTGACCAATGTGAGATCTAATTACAGTTTTAGACTCAGCTGGTCAAACCTTTTTGGTTGATGTATTTGACCATGCCTAAGATCTCATAGACTAATTTACTCTAATCCTGCCTAAAATAATTTCAATTTGAGGGTATGCCGATAGAGATCCTGATAAGTAATAAAAATTGGGTAAAAGATACGAGCACCCTATGCTTGGTACTGCTGAGGCACAAAAATATAGCCAACTCTAAAAAGTCTAATAGATTAATTTACTGTAACCTCCCTAAAAGAATTTCAAGTACCATGGCTATTGAGGATTCCCTCTTGTTTTTATAAAACAATGTAATGGCTTTTTGGCATATTTTTACAGAATTCTTTCCAGGCTTTTGACGCACCATGTAATGTAAAGCACTTTGTGATTTAATTGTTTGTCTCCAGGTTTGTTCTGTGGCAGTATTTATGTCATGATAAGTCCTAAAGTTAGTTACATAGTTTGACATATTATTGCTTGTTTGTCTCCAGATTTGTTAGTAAGTCCTGAACCTGATTAAATAGTTTGATTCACATGTCAATACTTATTTGCCTCCATATATATATATGTACTAGCATAAGTACCTAGCTTCGCTTGAGTTATTGGGTTGATTTATTGTAGATGACTATATCAGTGTGTTTATTTTGAACCCTTTTTAGCATAAAAGTATGACCTATATAGTTTTGTTGCTCCTTTACAGGATGTGGCCTGTTTATTAAGGTAACATTTCCGCTGACAAGTCCTCCAATTTACACTTAAATAATAAAAAATAAACCTCTTTAATTAACAGAGCCTCTAAATTAGAAAACAACAAATATTTATTCAATTTTATAGTTTATACATTTCATTTTATACTTTCAGCACATAGCTTCTTAACAACAATATTAGGTTTACTTTTATTGCTAAGCAACATAACATAAAAGCCATTGTTGAAACACACTGTTACCAAAATACATTTGCTTTTCTATATATTAGAAATTTTTATCTAAGGAACCACTTCTTTTCTATGTGGTTTTTTGCCAGATTGCCTCATTAAAAAGATGTGCATGTGCACAAACATGTATGTGTCTGTCTGTCTATTTGTAATATAAGGAAATACACCATTAACTAATGTTTGATACAATTATTGTGACAGTATAGATTTTGAATGACCAACTTATCCACCCCCATTGCGATGTTATAAAAAAAAACACTTCAGTATTATTGACTTGATAGTACCTCACATTTCTTTTCTATATGGTTTTTCTCTAGCTAGCCTCACTAAACAAGCACATGGATAAGTAATAATACCCAGGTGCATACCCTCATGGTCCACTTATTCTCAAAATTTCAGCTTTCTAGGTTCTTTCCTCTTGGAGCTATTGCAGTCACTCGCAGATCCACAGACATGCCCTTTTATATATATATATATATATAGCTAAGTCTTGAAGTTGTTACATCGTTCCATTCATACGTCAATATCTGTTTGTCTTCAAATATTTTGTGTAGCAGTATTTATGTCTAGCTAAGCCCTGAACCTGATTAAAAATGTTTGATCAATATTTCACAATTTATTTGTCTGCATATTTGTTGTCTAGCACTTGCATGTCTCCCTAACTTTATATTGTTTAATTTCAATGTCACTATTTGTTATGTAGCAGTATTAATCTAAGTAAATTGTAAAGCTGGTTACATAGTTTGATCAACACGACACTATATATCTTTTTTTATTTGTTGTTTATCAGTATTTATGTCTAGCTAAATCGCAAAGCTGGTTAAATAGTTTGATTGATGTTTCACTTCTTGTTTGTCTAGATTTGTGATCTAGCAGTATTTAAATCTTTAAACTGGTTGCATAGTTTAAATGACATGTCAGTACTTGATTGTCTCCAGTTTTGTTGTTTAGCATTACTTATATCTAATTCTTAAAATGTAATTATAAAGCTTTGAATCTTGCTGTGTAGATAATGTTTTTATGATGCATTTTATTCCAGAGTTTTCTTCTTCTAACGAAACTCTGGCAGGATCTTGGCTGCTGACCAATTCTGTCCCCATGTATAAGAATTTTGAATTACTCTGGCAAGAACTTAAGCTTCAGCTGAGAAATTGGGCCCAAAAATATGATTCAGTTAATGTTGTAATAGGTCCAGTATTTAATTTCCAACACACTGGAGTTAGACTACCAAATGAAGAAATTCTGTAAGTGTCTAATGGTGATGTATTATAAATGACTTCATGATTGCAAAGTACTGAATTGAATGTTATACAGTGATAAACTGAAAAAAATATTGAAATACAATTTTTTTTATATTGATTTTGCAACTTGTAGGTTTTTTTTTCTGCCCTCAGACTAAACTGAACTGAAATCATAGCGAGATATATTTATTTATAGCTTAAATTAAAATATAATTAAGTCTAAAAGAAACTTCATGTTGAAAGTACATGTGTGCATCTGTCTTTGTTCGGTTTTCTTCTGTTCAAAATTTAATGCATTTATTGATTAATTTGTTAGGTTATCTAGAGGTGACAGTCCTGTTCCAATTCCTACTCATTATTTCGTGGTTGTCACTCGCTGCTTGATAAAAGGGAGATCTCTGGAACTTTGTTTACCAACACATCTTGATGTTGAATCATTTATTCTTCCCCACATTCTTCTTGCTGATATTTGCATGGTAAGGAGATGAAATTTTAGATGGTTAGTTTTGGACCTTATTGTAAAGAAATAAAGATATCATATTCTGTGTTTATTCCACAATTAATACAAGTTTTGCTATAATGATGCTTTTAACCTATTTTTATAAATTCTTTATGCCTTTTAATATGTTAAGTATTGTAAATTTTTTGTTAACTCTTTCAACCCGGGCTCGATGCCTGGGACTGACCTCGTAACCATTTTGTGATTGTTATAGTTTTCTTGCTATAACTTTTAAATTAGTAAGCAAATGTGAGCAAAGTTTGGCAGTAAACATTAAAATGCTTTCATTCTAGAGGGAAGATAAATTATAACAGGAAAACATAAATGTGTAGACGAAATAGCTTAAATCTCATAACAATATATATTTGATATTATGACCTTTCACCTGTGCCTGGCTAACAATACAGAAGTTAAAATGACATGGCACACTTGCACTCATGTTACTGTATCAAATAACATAAAGGTGACCTATGGTCTGTACAATGTAACTTGTCTTGGCTGTGTTTTAGTAGACTAGTATTTTGTAAAATACAGTCACATTTCAATTATTATACATTATATATGTGTATAGATTATTGCTATTTTGAAGTAAGTTCTTAAAGTTCTTTTCCCTAAAACATAGAACAGCAAACAAGTTATGACCTTTGTACTCGGTTGCTGCTTGATGTAGGTTGCTAAGCCTTTTAAAATTATGCACGTTGAGGATATGAAACAAAATACTTTTTTTAGGTTTTATATATACTTTTGGATAACTTAAAAATCATAAATTACTACATCAGTACCATAGAATTCTACTATAATTTATCAAGCTTAATAACTAAGTTGTATTTGGGTCTAAACAAATATGAAATTTGGAGCAGACTAAAGACACAACCTACCTCATTGAAATCTTGATTTAAAAGAAAGAAATGATGCAAGGTATGTTAGAAAACCACTAGGGGGACATTCTGAACTCCTGATTGGTTATTCATGTTATATATAGAAGTAATTGTTTATAAAGGAGCATTTCCAAAAATGGTAAGAGGTGAGCGAGGTGCCACTGTATTTGATTTATTACGTGAGCAATATATTAACAAATAGAAAATATAAGTCCATCTTATTTTATATTATAGCTTGTCAATATCTGTAATTTGAGTTTCTAATTTGTATAAAACTATAAACTTAGTATTTTGACTTCACAGACATGTCATTTGAACCAGTGCTGTATTCAACATATCACGTGACACACAAAAAACCGTTGTTTATATGTGTTTTTTAATATTTTCTTTAAATTAACAAATTAGTAATGTATAGTT
>NW_013670867.1:12645-13954 GCF_000517525.1 Limulus polyphemus | reverse complement strand
AAACGAGGTGACATGGTCTTTCACATACTTTCCCGGCTGATTTCTCCAAGCTCGTTCCCTTGGCTGTGGTTTCGCTAGATAGGAGAAAGACCATGTATCGACAGGGTTAAAATAAAATATCAAGCTGAGCTGCATGAAATATAATGACTCTTGTTACTTATTTAAAAAATGGAATGTCTAATAATGTTTCAGCTCTGCTGTTTATAGTATCACCCTATACATACTGGTGTACTTCAGTTGTTTCAGTTCTGCTGTTTATAGTATCATCCTATATATATATATATATATATACTGGTGTACTTCAGTTGTTTCACTTCTGCAGTTTATAGTATCACCCTGTATATACTGGTGTACTTCAATTGTTTCAGTTCTGCTGCTTATAGTATCACCCAATTGGATAAGTATTAGTCTGTAGATGTTAATTAATAAATTTCCGATGTAATTTTGTTTGGTAATTAATTTTTTTGTTGAGTTAAAATGAAACCTTAAAAGAATTGCAATAAGTTATTGGCTAACTCATAGATTTTTCTGTGAAATCCTAAATATTAATGGTCATGATGTAAGCAAATATTCTAGCATCAGACTGGTCCAAATTTATTGTTCTGTAATATAAGGTAGACTGTTAATTGTAATAACACTTGTTCAGTCTGTCCCATGCCTTAACTATGAGTAAAAATTATTATTTTCTACTATTTAAATACATCTATATAATTGAAATTTATAGTGTATAGGACCAAAAGTAGCAAAGTATTAGATTGTAAAATGTAATGAAATATTACAATAGAATAATCTAATAATCTTCACTATTTGTACTTAATGAAATATTACAATAGAATAATCTAACAATCTTCACTCTTTTTACTTAATGAAATATTACAATAGAATAATCTAACAATCTTCACTCTTTTTACTTAATGAAATATTACAATAGAATAATCTAACAATCTTCACTCATTTTACTTAATGAAATATTACAATAGAATAATCTAATAATCTTCACTCTTTGTACTTAATGAAATATTACAATAGAATAATCTAACAATCTTCACTCTTTTTACTTAATGAAATATTACAATAGAATAATCTAACAATCTTCACTCTTTTTACTTAATGAAATATTACAATAGAATAATCTAATAATCTTCAATCTTTGTACTTAATGAAATATTACAATAGAATAATCTAATAATCTTCACTCGTTTTACTTAATGAAATATTACAATAGAATAATCTTCACTCTTTGTACTTAATGAAATATTACAATAGAATAATCTTCACTCTTTGTACTTTTTAAGTACAAAGAGTGATC
>NW_013670867.1:10107-11800 GCF_000517525.1 Limulus polyphemus | reverse complement strand
GATCACTCTTTGTACTTAAAAAGTACAAAGAGTGAAGATTATTCTATTGTAATATTTCATTAAGTACAAAGAGTGAAGATTATTCTATTGTAATATTTCAAATGAAATATTACAATAGAATAATCTAATAATCTTCACTCTTTGTACTTAATGAAATATTACAATAGAATAATCTAATAATCTTCACTCTTTGTACTTAATGAAATATTACAATAGAATAATGTAATAATCTTCATTCTTTGTACTTAGTGAAATATTACAATAGAATAATCTAATAATCTTCACTCTTTGTACTAAATGAAATATTACAATAGAATAATCTAATAATCTTCATTCTTTGTACTTAGTGAAATATTACAATAGAATAATCTAATAATCTTCATTCTTTGTACTAAATAATCTTGATGCAGGTTTCTTGCAGAAAAAATATATTAATATCATTTTTGCTACAAAACTAAAATTATAAATCAGTCTTTATAAAACCATTACTTTTTTGATTTTGGTGAAGTAGTTATTAATAAGCAACAGATTTGGAAGAATTTAATTCATATGTTTGAAATGTTACAGTTTGTTAATATTTCCTAAGGTTTGAATAAGTGAATGGGTGATTTTGTTTGTGTTATGACTTATTTTCTTTAGGTAACTTACTTAATACAGGGTTTAGTCAGGAAAGGTATGTACAAAGTCAGAGATATTTATCTGGTTACTATTATCTCCACTTTATTCTGACAGTGAGCGAGAAAGAGTATATACCTTCAATTATCATATATAAGTGGTTCTAAAGGAGTAAGCTATTTGTGTGATGTAGCAATTGCAATGGTTGTATGTAATGGTTCAAATGAAATGAAAATTAATATTGAATTTTCTGTAATTCCTATGTACAGCACATTACAAAATTATGTATCGTACATTACAAAATTATGTATCGTACATTACAAAACTAAGTATCGTACATTACAAAACTATGTACAGCACATTACAAAACTATGTACCGCACATGACAAAACTATGTGTCGCACACGACAAAACTATGTGTTGCACATGACAAAACTATGTACAGCACATTACAAAACTATGTACAGCACATTACAAATTATGTATCGTACATTACAAAACTATGTACTGCACATTACAAAACTATGTACTGCACATTACAAGTTTTTACACTTATTTATTAATCAGAAAAATATAATGAGGAAACTGTGTCACACATGACAAAACTATGTGTTGCACATTACAAAACTATGTACAGAACATTACAAAACTATGTATCGCACATTACAAAACTATGTACAGCACATTACAAAACTATGTACAGAACATTACAAAACTATGTGTTGCACATTACAAAACTATGTACTGCACATTACAAAACTATGTACTGCACATTACAAAAGTGTGCGACACATAGTTTTGTCATGTGCGGTACATAGTTTTGTCATGTGCGGTACATAGTTTTGTAATGTGCTGTACATAGTTTTGTAATGTACGATACTTAGTTTTGTAATGTACGATACATAATTTTGTAATGTGCAGTACATAGTTTTGTAATGTACGATACATAATTTTGTAATGTGCTGTACATAGTTTTGTCATGTGCAACACATAATTTTGTAATGTACGATACTTAGTTTTGTAATGTACGATACTTAGTTTTGTAATGTACGATACATAATTTTGTAATGTACGATAC
>NW_013670867.1:5517-10048 GCF_000517525.1 Limulus polyphemus | reverse complement strand
TGTAATGTGCGATACATAGTTTTGTAATGTGCGATACATAATTTTGTAATGTGCGATACATAGTTTTGTAATGTGCTGTACATAGTTTTGTAATGTGCTGTACATAGTTTTGTAATGTGCGACACATACTTTTGTAATGTGCGGTACATAGTTTTTTGTAGGATCTAAAGATTTTTATTTCTTTTTTCCTTTTATAGAGTAAGACTCATCTTCTTGTTCAACATTCTTCATCTGTTACTGATGTAGAACAACTAACTGGCTTGACATTCTATCCTGATCTTTCCACTTACGATTCTATTAGACTTCGCACCATCCTTCCCAAGGGACTGTGGAAAGTTTAGAACGGTGTAATCTTCAAAAATGATAAAATGTTTGATTTGAGAAAATCGGATTACTTGTTATATAGAATATAAGAACCTAGCTTCAAGTTCTACTTGAATTCAATCTTACTCTCCTGTTACAGGAAGCCAGAATATTACTTGAAACTTGTGTTATTAAAGATCAAATCCAATATATTGTGCTGCACTAAATTTTTAAAATTTGTGAATTATCTGTTTAAACCAAGCATGTGCAACGTATGGCCCACGGGATAAAAGGAAACAAAATCAACTATGACTAGATATACACATACAGCAAACTAGAACAGTAATTACTGGCTTAAATTAAAATGTTCTAGATGGTAGCCAGATGATCACATTAATTCTGAGCTTGTTATGAACAAATCTGGAAATTTAACAACGGATAAGGCTCCTAGGACACATAATATTTCCTCAAGGGTTTTGAAGGAAGTTTAGGATTGGATATGTGAGCTACTTGCTACTATTTTTTGTAAGTCTTTGAATGGTGGGTGGATTGGAGAATGGTTTATGTTACTCTTTTCAAGGGAGGTGATAAAAATTGTCCCAGTAATTATAGACCCATTAGTCTTACATCAGTTGTGGGAAAAGTTTTGGAAAGTTTGTTAAAAGATGCTTTGCAACGTCATTTAACAAAGTTTAGAATTTTATTTGATAGTCAAAGTGGTTTCACTAGGGGAAAATCTGCCTTACAAATCTTTTGACATTCTTTGAAAAAGTTACTGCTTATGTAGATGAGGGTAAGGATGTAGATTTGGTGTATCTGGGTTTTCAGAAAGCATTTGACAAGGTATTGTATAAAAGACTTGTAAAACTTATCTCTGTAGGTTTGGGGATAAGTCAGTTAATTGGATACAAGAGTGGTTGAATGGAAGAAAGCAGAAAATTGTTATAAATAGAATTCAGTCAAACTGGATTAATGTCACAAGTGGGGTACCTCAGGGCTCAGTATTAGGACCTTTGCTCTTTTTGATTTACATCAATAATACAGATGAAGGAATGGTCAGTAGATTATTTAAATTTTTCAAATTTGCTGATGACATAATGGTCTTGGTTGTTAGTGGTTGTGAGGAAGATGCTACTGCTTTACAAAAGGATTTGGTTAATCGGGTGAATAAATAGTAGATGGCTTTTAATTATAATAAATGCATGTAATGTATGTGGGTTATCATAATTTGAATTATAAACATAATTTCGATGGGAAAAAACCTTAACATCATTATTGAAGAACTGACCTTGGCATTCCGGTTGGTCAGTCTCTTAAGCCATTCAAGTGATGTGCTGTTGCTAGTGGTAGTTCAAGTTTGATTATACATTGTATTTTAAATAGTCTGAATTATAATGAAGTTATAATGTCATTGTATAAATAACTGGTTAGGCTACATTTGGAGAATTATGTTCAGTCTTGGACGTTAATTATACTTTTCATAAAACATTAGTGTTAGGCCTTTTATATTATTTAACACTGCAGTCTTTATGTAGTTCTCAAGGTTTAGAAGAATGTACAATAATAATAATATTTTAACTATACAACATTCACCATATTCATTACCAGTGACACATTTTGCTCCATCCAGAGCTCATCAGGCCAGCTGGGGCATCAAAAACACAGTAATGGTTGAAATACTATTTATGTAACCATATGCTTAATACTAATGTCTTCTGATAAGTATCATTAATTATATTCATGGTTTGGAAAAGGTATTCACACCGTAACAAGAACATTGAATTATGGGAAATGGTTCAGGGAAAGGATAGTAAGATGATAACTGGGATGGAAAGGTTGTCATATGAGAACAGGTTGATAGAGCTAAGAGGGAATTTGATAAGATTGTTAAAGGAATTGATATTGTTGTTGTTATAAAGTTTGGTTAGTTTGCTACTATGATTAGACTAGCTCAGTCCTAACCAATGGAGTGAAGATGAAGGTGTGCTATTCTGTACATGGTTGCATTCAAGCTGTGCTATTCTGTACATGGTTGCATTCAAGGTGTGCTATTCTATACATGGTTGCATTCAAGGTGTGCTATTCTATACATGGTTGCATTCAAGGTGTGCTATTCTATACATGGTTGCATTCCACAATTACATTTTCTCGTATACAAAATCACACAAACACACACACACACATATATATATATATATATATTTCAATTTTATTGCGTTGTTTCTTGTATATATATATATAAAGTTCATTAGTGCTGATTTTAATCGCCTATGAACAATTAATGTATTACATAGCATTGTATTTCTTGATCCTCAAAATCACACCTGCCTCCGCTACCATTACTTGCTGTCGTCATTAAGTCTCAAGAATAATATTAGCCTGTGTTCATAACAGACAAATCAGTTGGGATATTCTAAATATCAGGCGAAATCTAAACGACCGTGAAAAACTTGTCAGCAATAAAGGAGAATTAGTTAAGGGTTAGGAGTTGAGTGCTTGAACCCACAACGTTTCATTTCTAACTGCCTTTCGCTGTCTGCGGCCAGTTGTGGGAAGGCAGTAACCCTTAATACTTAGAAATGTCTTTAATGTAGAAATATACCAACCCGATAAAAATTTTACAATGTAAAACTCCCAACCTCCACCCCTTTTAATTGATGTTAACTTAAACAAGAGACTCTTACTGTTCTGGCATAAACCGGGTGAACTAAGACAAGCCCAGCTATCTGAAGGGATTTATCATATTTACACAAAGAAGTATCCAAGCATGTGCTGTCTTTATTGTTTAATTCTAACTCTGCCAGTCAGATCTTGTTCTTGAAAGTGCATTGAAGCTTGTCAAAATCAAGCTCAGTCCGTAGCGCCATCTCAGTAACTCGATGGCACCATAATAGAGCAAGAACAAATGAAGCTGATCAAATTAGATGTTATTCATTATCGATTTTTGGAATCAATTTGTTATCGATTATTGGAATTGTTCATTGTTTACTGTCTTCACTGAGTTTCTTTATCTACTGGCTCACTTCTGTGTTCATTAGAACCTAAACAAGCTGATGATAAAGCGAATACTTTCAGAAACGGAAATGCAGAAAGAAAATTAGGGTCGCCAGATCTTGTCACATCGAACTGTTACGATTTAGTTTTTGAAGTCAAACTTCGACTTAATAATTTTCAAGACATGTTTAATATCTGTTGAAACTTTCAAACACTTTGTCGTAAAGATTCTCGAAAACCCAAAGAAAAATTTAGTATTTGTGGATAGTTGTTTCCATTCTTCCAACTCAAATATATAAACTTGTTTCAATTTTCAAGCTGTATAGACAGTGTAAACTTTTTTTGTTGTTGTAATATCGGTATGAATAACATATATATATATGTTTCGTTAATTTCTTTAGCATGCACATAGAGAAAGAAAAAACTACATTTTTCTCTACTCCTTTATTACAGTATGTTTCAAGGCTGTTTTAAGTCCCGGAACAAAAAAGTAGCACTACCAGAAACGACTCAACTACGGAATGCTAACATAACGGAAACGTTAACAATAGGGCTTTATTATAAATTCCAGCTTATAGACCTGTTGAGAATAACGTCTCTTAACTGGTTGTACCAGTTTCACATTGGTAGACCTTGAAGTATCTTTAACAACGAAAGTTTGACAACTGCTCAACTAAGTTCACACACATTTGTATTCCTACAAATCTATGACAGTTAGTTAGGCAAGATAACAGTTTAAAATTTTTTTATTCAAAATTTATGTCTGTCGTCCACACAAAGACTATTCCAGAAACATGGTACTGGGTGTACGGTTTCTGGTTTTCCCGGTTTATCACTTTCTGTTTGTCACTTCCTGTGTAAAGCTTGTGGGAATAAAATTCACAACAACTCGACACTAGTACAATTGTCTAGCACGAAAATTTTAAACATAAATTTTTAACAAGATTTAAGGAAGTTTCGGTTTTAGAAAGTACTTCCTTGAATGCTAATGTGATTAGAACATTAGCAAAGCTAAAGTAAAATTATATATATATATATATATCCTACGCACAAAGTTCATAATTCTTTTTTTTTAAGCCTGTGGGGGGGGGGTCTCCCCCTTAACGTATTAGTGTTATTAAACAGCAAGAAGACTGTTGTTCAGATGTTTGTTTTTTAATTCCGCGCAAAGCTACACGAGGGCTATCTGCGCTAGCCGTCCCAAATTTAGCAGTGTAAGGCTAGAGGGAAGGCA
>NW_013670867.1:4123-4709 GCF_000517525.1 Limulus polyphemus | reverse complement strand
ATCAAAATCAATTACAAACTTCCTTGGTAGTAGATAATCCAATCCTAATATGCATTCGTCTTCAACGTCAGCCAAGTATACTTTCTGTCTGTCTTTTATGCCCAGGAGCTCGACAGTTACCCACACTGGTCCTCACAATCTTGTAGAATGTCCTGTCACACCATAAAGCTTCTGTATGGCTTCTTGTACTCCTTCGTGATTTAACACCTTGATGCTCACAAGGGTTTGCTGAGACGCAAAGTCTATGACAAAGTTGCACCTTTGGCCATCTAGCTTTCCTGTCACATAGACACTGTGTGTGTTTGGCATTTTACACCTAGCTGTTGGGACTTTCATGATGGGAGTTGGTGGGCGTCGCTCAACACCAACCACTACTGGTCTCCTTGAGGCCAACTTGTTGGTAATATTCTTCCTACACTGGCTCCTCAAATGTCTGTGCTTTCCACAGTTCCAACAACGTTTCTGGATACCAGCCTTTACTGCTGTGGCACCTCCCTTACGTTGAAGTTTCCAGCATTGAGCTCTCTTGTGCCCAGGTTTATTACAGTGCCAGCAAAGTCCCTCAAACTTCTATGAAAGCAGACCT
>NW_013670867.1:0-3254 GCF_000517525.1 Limulus polyphemus | reverse complement strand
GGATAGTTCTAGAAACGTGGCGTGACACTAGTCATGTGACCTCGCTGACGCAACAGTACATTATTACTCAGCGACTGGGGCCTGGCATGGGTTGGGTTGTTCGACTCCCATCATCGAATATATTTGTCCTTTCAGCCGTGGGGTAATTATAATGTGATGGTTAATCCCACTATCCGTTGGTAAAAGTGTAGAACAAGATTTGGCGGCGGGTGTTGTTGTCTAATTGCCTTCCCTCTAGACTATCACTTTTAAATCAAGGCCGGCTAGCGCAGATGGCCCTCGAGTTGTTTTGCGCGAATTTCAACAAATAAGCACTTCACGACTACTGGTCTTTAAAACTTTTGTAATCTATAATTAACAAAACAGAATATCCAAAGTGTGTAGTTTGCAGCCATACTTTCTCGGACAAATCTGGATTGGTGAAACACCAACAAGTTTGTGGACTAGGCTGGTACTGTTACCAAAATTAGTTTTTAGTGTTTGAAACCTTTGTTTTTTTTTCTAGCTGTTATTGAAGATTCGGCACAGACTGTACTAATTATGTTGACAGTACAGTTCTGTTTTACTATTGGTGCAACCGGAAATTTACAAATATATACGAACCCCAGAAGGATTTTGGTCCTTCAAAGCTGTCCCTGCATACCCACTCTTGAGCAAAAGTAAAAACTTAAACCAATCCTTAATTACTTAGGAACACAACGATTCTCGTAAAAAGATGGCTTTCATTACTGCTGACGACAATTCATTCTATAAGCCGGTCAACCCATTAGAAAAATAAAATCTTAACTAGAGTCTACGCTGTTTTTTCCAAATCTGAAACTTGTGTCCTATTGATTTCATAATTTAGCGCAAAGAAATTAGAGGCCTTTATCATATCAATCTCGTGGATAATCTCGGAAACTTCAATAAGATCGCTTTTTATCCTTCTCTCAGGGGAAAAAAAAAAAAATTAAGATATCATAACCTGTATCCATTATTAATGGCCTTCTTCTGAGGTCTTTCCAATAAGTTAATATTCTTTATTAAATAAAGGGACTGAAACAGTACACAGTATTCCAAGACAGGCCTAACTATTGATTTGTGTGTGCTTTCCTAATAGCAACGCCACATTGGGCTATCTACTGTGTCCATCAAGGGGAATAGAACCCCTGATTTTAGCGATGTAAATCCGGGGGACATATAAAGATGTAATTACCTCTGTTGACTTGAAATAATTATAGCTATAAATAAATAAAATAGATACTAAAATTCTGTAAGCAGAGCCTTGATGACTTGATAAACTTACCCATCACTGTGCCGTGTTGTTAAGCGCAAAGTTGCTATGCCAACCACGAGTATCGAAACCAGGCTTTTATCGTGTAAGTCCACATGTACATTAAATATATGATCCACATGGGTTATCTTGCACTTACTGTTATTGAAGGCAACTTGCAAAAATATTTGTCCAACTAATCAATTAGCCCATGTCATTCTGTAATCCATCAATATCCTCAACACATCAAAGAATACCCAAGAGTTTAGTGTCATCAGCAAACTTAATTAATTTTGTGTTCGTGCCTTAATCAATTAGTCCATGTCATTCTGTAATCCCTCAATATTCTCAACACATCAAAGAATACCCAAGAGTTTAGTGTCATCAGCAAACTTAATTAATTTTGTGTTCGTGCCTTTATCAATTAATCCATGTCATTATGTAATCCCTCAATATCCTCAACACATCAAAGAATACCCAAGAGTTTAGTATCATCAGCAAACTTAATTAATTTTGTGTTCGTGCCTTTATCAATATCATTTGATGTAACTAAACAATAAAAATAAGTAAGTAAGCAAAATAAAACCACTGACTGTTAAGATACTAGAAACAAGGGACCATTTTCACTGGACTTCACTAATAACAACGTTTTGTTTCTTTCCACTTAAATGATTTTATTAGCCAATCTTTTGTGTGGTACCTTATCAAAAGGTTTGAACATCTAAGTACAAGTCTACACTCTTTTCTATCATTCAGATAACGTGAAAAAGGATTAAAAGTTAAGATTTTCCTTTAGTAAACATCCATTTTGATTTTCTTTTATTATACCATACTTCACGAAGTCGATTAGATAGCTTATTTTATGAGACTTTATAGAATTGTTTCATTACAGAAGAACAACCAAATGGTCTATAATTTATGTGAACTCCTTTCAAACCTTGGAAGGAACATTGTCTGATCCTGGTGCTTTATCTATTTTTAATCTCTCAATTTTTCTTTTTACCACCAAAAAATTATTATCTACGTGACTCAGACCAATTTCAGTATTTCTTATAGAATTGTCAGGGTTAAAAATATTGGAAGTATTGTGATACAGAAGAGAAAAACACAAGTTGTTTCCCAAGATTTGACTGATCCTTCCAATAACATAGTTTGCTTTTACTGTTTTTTTAAAACCAGAATATACCAGACATTAATGAATATTACGACCTACATTCCTTAAAACAACCTTTTCCCATTTTTATGATCATAGAGCATGTTCTGAGATAGTTATAATATGTTGAACAATGTTCTGGACTGAACTTTAGAATTTTAACTTTTGTTATGAAAGTTTCAATATAAACAACATCCATAGCGCTCACTACACGGCGCTGTAAATCAATCGTAAAATCAATCGCTGTTGCGTCAGCGAGGTCACGTGACTCATTCTCTCGAACCTTCGGGAATTGTCGGGAGATTACTAGATATAGGGTATCCCGGTA
This sequence comes from Limulus polyphemus, assembly GCF_000517525.1. Lineage (NCBI taxonomy): Eukaryota > Metazoa > Arthropoda > Merostomata > Xiphosura > Limulidae > Limulus > Limulus polyphemus. Next base: position 521 of record NW_013670867.1, on the reverse strand, counting down.
TATAAAAGAGGGTGACAACGTGACGGAACAACAATGTGTGTGTGTAGACAGTGAGTAATTGATCTGCAGACAGAAAGTATTATTGAAGTTGAGCACGTTCGTTGTTATAGCGTTTGTTTTAGCGTGATTGTTGAAATTAAGTGTATCGTAAAGTTGTATTCGGAAAGAATAAACCAGTTTTATTAAGTCAGGACTTGTGTCGCTAAAGTTTCGTCGGAACGAAGTTACGGAAAATTAATTAACAAACGGAGACGTAACAGTACAATATAACTAACATCTCTGGACCTGCTTTCGAGACACTTGTCTTGAACATTGTGATCTGTCACTAAATATTGTACGATGTATTGTTTATTGATAGGCAGATTTATCGTTTTGCCGCCCATGGGCACTAAACTTATTGCCGCCATTATTTTCTTAACTATAAAATTATTATTGTTTTTATATATATTATAATCTTACAATATCATTATTACTTACCTTCAAATTTACAACGCCTCATCTTCCTTTCAGCAAAAGAATTG
>NW_013670866.1:56780-71123 GCF_000517525.1 Limulus polyphemus | reverse complement strand
AAAATAAGCTGCGTTAAGAACAGGGCATAGTCCTATAATAAGCTGCGTTAAGAACAGGGCATAGTCCTAAAATAAGCTGCGTTAAGAACAGGGCATAGTCCTAAAATAAGCTACGTTAAGAACAGGACATAGTCCTAAAATAATCTGTGTTAAGAACAGGGCATAGTCCTAAAATAAGCTGCGTTAAGAACAGGGCATAGTCCTAAAATAAGCTGCGTTAAGAACAGGACATAGTCCTAAAATAAGCTGCGTTAAGAACAGGGCATAGTCCTGAAATAAGCTGTGTTAAGAACAGGGCATAGTCCTAAAATAAGCTGTGTTAAGAATAGAGCATAGTCCTAAAATAAGCTGCGTTAAGAACAGGGCATAGTCCTAAAATAATCTGTGTTAAGAATAGAGCATAGTCCTAAAAAAACTATATGTTTTGTAGAACGTCATCGAAACATGTATAGTCTTTTTAGTTTGTGTTTGTTTTAGAGCAAAGTCACAATGGGCTATCTACTGTGTCCACCGCGGGGAATTGAACCCCGGATTTTAGCATTATAAGTCTGTAGACTTACCAGGGGGACAGTCTTTTTAGAAGGCTGTGTCCTGTTTGTAACAGAGCTTATACTGTGCAACTATTTAACATGAACATACGAACAAGGGACTGTTTGGTCCTTCAAGGCTAACCCTTTACACATACTCTTGAGAAAAAGTAAACATTTAAACCTATCCTATAATTTTCAAAACTGTCGGTTTTATTTTGACACTCTTGTAAATTGTCAGCTTCCATCGCTGCCAACTGCAGCTCACTCCACTGCACACCATCTTGAAGGAACTATAATATTATCTTAACTGGATGCTGGCCTGCTCATTCCACTGCACATTATCCTAAGGAACTATAATATTATCTTAACTGGATGCTGGCCTGCTCACTCCACTGCACACCATCCTGAAGGAATTATAATATTATCTTAACTGGATGCTGGCCTGCTCATTCCACTGCACACCATCCTGAAGGAACTATAATATTATCTTAACTGGATGCTGGCCTATTTTTAGAAATCTTGTGTCCTCTTGTCCTACTGCCTTAGGAATAAAGATATCACACAATAGTATCCCATCGACTTCCCGAATAATCTCGTAAACTTCAATAGAATCACCTATTACCCTTATCCCTGAAAGTAACCCTTCCAACCCTAGAATCGTCGTAGTACTCCTTCTCCAAACCCCTTCCAATGAGTCAATATATTTTCTTAGATAAGCGTACCCAAGTCGTACACAGTATTTCAAGCCAACCTTAACTAGTGGTTTTAAATAAAACTAAAACCGATCCGCGTAGCTACCTGTATACTCGGTCTTTGTACTCTCTGTATTTGACACATAACTGTAGAACAGACACGGCACTCTCGTGACCTACAGTTTCCAACATCGTGCAATTTGGCCCCCAGCTGGGTAATTGCAGTATTAACACTGTAGCCGAGCGAATAAGCGTAGAGACAGTTTCCACGACAGTTTCCATCATCGCGCAAGTTGGCCCCTGCTGGGTAAGTGCAGTATTAACACTGTAGCTGAGCGAATAAGCGTAGAGACAATGTCCAACATCGTGCAAGTTGGCCCCCTGCTGGGTAAGTGCAGTATTAACACTGTAGCCGAGCGAATAAGCGTAGAGACAGTTTCCAACATCGTGCAAGTTGGCCCCCTGCTGGGTAAGTGCAGTATTAACACTGTAGACGAGCCAATAAGCGTAGAGACAGTTTCCATGACAGTTTCCAACATCGTGCAAGTTGGCCCCTGCTGGGTAAGTGCAGTATTAACACTGTAGCCGAGACAATAAGCGTAGAGACAGTGTCTAACATTGCTGTTCTGTTAAACATCATTTCGTAGTGAAGTTACCGCTATTTTAAAATCTAAGGTTTATTCGCACTGCCTAGAAGATGAAGGTCTGACACTTTAACCTGTACTTTAAAATGCACCATAGTGACTTTATGATAATGGCCTAAGAGATTAGCGGAAACTTTTTTCACATATTAATTAACGTTTCTTGAAAATCGAAAAAAAAAACATACCAGGGATGGGCGGGATTACCGAGGGTGGGGGACAAAGAAAGGGGAGAAGTTGCTCTCTCCTTTTTCTGAAAGATTCACAATAATTAAATCAGACTTTTTCTCCTTCCCCCACATTTTTGTCCAAAACAGCCATCCATGACACCAGGAAAATAACCATGATGGAATAAAAGATTGTCATTTGAATCGGAAATCGTTCTGTACGTCATACAAATCATTTTACTATAAATATGAAGAGTTTTATAATTTGTCTTCAAAATAAATTTTGTAACTTTAGCTGGTATGAACAGTTACTGTTTTGTCTATTTTAGAAAGTAAACTTTGTTGTTTTTATAACGATAACTATCACATTAATTGAAGTCATGCTTTTCGACGTAAACTTTGTTTTTTTTATAGCAATAACTATCACATTAATTGAAGTCATGCTTGTCGACGTAAACTTTGTTTTTTTATAGCAATAACTATCACTTTAATTGAAGTCATGCTTGTCGACGTAAACTTTGTTGTTTTTATAGCAATAACTATCACATTAATTGAAGTCATGCTTGTCGACGTAAACTTTGTTTTTTTATAGCAATAACTATCACTTTAATTGAAGTCATGCTTGTCGACGTAAACTTTGTTTTTTTTATAGCAATAACTATCACATTAATTGAAGTCATGCTTGTCGACGTAAGCTTGGTTTTTATAACAACAACTGTCACCTTAACTAAAATCATGCTTGTCGACGTAATTCAGAATGTTACCGTATTCTGGTCATCCAGTGGGACAGTGGTACGTTTATGGATTTACAATGCTAAAATCTGGGGTTCGAACCTCGCCGAGGGGCACAGCAAATAGCCCAGTGTGGCTTTGCTCTAAAACAAACAGATTATGAATATACCACCAGTCCTACAAATTCTTAATTCTTCTTAGTATTCTTTTTTTATCTCCAAAATCACAACTTCAGCCTTAATAAGAAAGTGCCTTTTGAACTCCCACTTAATAAGCTTAACTTAAACCTCGTTTCTCGATAAAAAAATTTGCGCTATGTGTTTATAAGTAATTTCTGCAAGCACACGTTTGTTCAAATAAACAGGTAGTGAAACAGGTACAACATCTTATTTGTTACATACCTGTTTCTTTTTCCTTGACGGACATCTTACCAAATAATTCTAGAACATTCTACTCGTTATGAGAACTGTGTTTGTTGCTATTAGATACATCCATCGTCATGTGAGGTTACTCAAAAATTTTCTTCTTTGATTCTCTTCATTATTTTCTTATACTTTAAAAATCAATACAGTTATTTTACTTTTTATGATGAATTCATTTATAAAGATAAATGTTTCTCAAATTTCTTCGTTGCCTTTTCCTTTCTATCGATAATTTTCGATGTTATATTTAGTTAAGTAGTATATTCCATTTGATGAAATAAAATTATCATTGTGTATTTCGGCTCGGTAAAAAACGACAACAAATTTTCTTCATTGAACAGCGACACCTATATCCTTCAGTCAACAACTGATCTCATTTTCTTTTTGTTTATAAGTCACATTACATAACTTTTAATATTATTTATTAGAAGCGACCTCTATATCCTTCAGTCAGCAACTGGTCACATCTTCTTTTTTCTTATATGTCATATTACATAACTGTTGGTGTATTTATTAGAAGCGACTACATCATAGATCTGATGCGTTTCGACAACCTGGAAGTAAAGGTAATTGGATGAAAATAACTATTACAATTTTCCATCGGTATTCTGTAGAATTAGAGATAAAACAAAACAATATAACGCCTACCGTTCTTTAATGCACGGCACAATAAATTAATTTACTGTATTTTTCATAATATAACGTATTATCCAGTACGAAGCCCACAATTTCTCCGTAATCCCCACTACAGTTATTATACAGCGTTAAGCCTATCATTTCTCCATAATCTTTCTACAGTTATTGTACAGCGTTAAGCCTATCATCTCTCCATAATCATTTTACAGTTATTATACAGCTTGTTTGTTTGTTTGGAATTAAGCACAAAGCTACACAATGGGCTATCTGTGCTCTGCCCACCACGGGTATCGAAACCCGGTTTTTAGCTTTGTAAGTCCGCAGATATACCACTGTGCCACTGGGGGGCTATTATACAACATTAAGCCTATTATCTCTTCATAACCTTTCTACAGTTATTATACAGCATTAAGCCTATCTGAATCTCATGAAGAGAGAGAGAGAGACATAGGACAAGTTACAAGTTTTTGGCAAGCCGTTGATAAAAAAATGCTGAAAGTAAGTTATCTTCTCTGAAATTCAGGCTCATAGCTACGGAGACGTAACTTTACCAGTCTATAATGAAAACTAGCATTAGAAACTGAAATAACCCCCCCCCCCCCACCTTATGTAACTAGTATAAGTTAGCTGGAAAAGAAGACGGCTCGAACTCTTATCGTTGATTTTCACCCTACTTAATGTCACAATTTATTAAGTTGTTACCGTTTAATGTTTTTTTTTTTAAGCTACACAAAGGGTTATCTGTGCTCTGCCCACCACGGGTATTGAAACCCGGATTTAAGTAGTATAAGTCCGCAGACATACAACTGTACCACTGGGGGGCTTCATAATGTAAAAAAAAATATTTTGCGTTATTTAACTAAGTATTTTAATAATGAAGACAGGATAATGACTGATGTGTTGATTATGTTTAAACATGATTTTTATGAAAAGAAACATCACAAAATTCATTCGTGTGTTTGTACAAGGACTACTGCTCGAGGGAACAAACACACTTCACTGGTCATGCAAATTTAAAGACACTGAAAACCGAAAACGTAAAGTAAATGTGAAATTAATGAAATATTATGAGAATAATTTATGGAATATAAATTATTTAATAACGTCAAGGAAGAATAGAAGTTTCTCCAGTAGTTTTTTTTCACTGATGAAGAATTTCTTTTCTTTTCAAACCGGAGTATTATTCTTGAAATATTTGTAAATATCCTAAAATAAAGCCCCAGATTGTGAAAACATAAAACTTAATAATAATAACTAATGAACTGTGTTTTGAACCGGAAGTGGTTCCTAGGCTGTGACTGGTGGTTGAGAAAAGGTTGATTTGAAACGCTGCACAACTAATAGAAATACATGAAGGAGTAAGCAAGATGGATGTGAAGATCTGTAGCGTCATTTTATTACTTTTTTGTTAGGCCTAAAAAACACCTCAAAGATTCACCAGCTTAGACGTTTGACATCACTGTATCTAGTCTTTACTTGCTGATTTGTATCGTTATTTTATCACTTTTTTGTTAGGCCTAAAATAGATTAGACACGTTGATATCAAACACCTAAGTTGATGAAACATTGAAGTCTTATACTTGCTGATTTGTGACGTTATTTTATTATTTTTTTTTGTCAGGCCTAAAAAAGACTTAAATGTTTCATCAAATTAGGCGTTTGATATCAACCTGTGTAATATTTACTTGCGGATTTGTGACGTTATTTTATCACTTTTTTGTTAGGCCTAAAAAAGACTTTCAAAGCTCATCAGCTTAGACGTTTGATATCACCGTATCTAATCTTTACTTGCGGATCTATGACGTTATTTTCCAATTTCTCTGGATAATCAGTTACTTTCTTCACGAAGAAATCTACAGAGATCCTGTGAATTTATCTATTTTGTCGACCCATTCCACTTTTTACGATGTGTGTTGTTTATTTTGGCTCTCAAAAACTTTATAAGATATCAACAAATTTATTTATAATCTTATGAACAGGCAATTGGATAAAAGTTTCGTATGAAGACACGCACGTTTTGAAGCTTTTAGAAGCTTTCTTTTCAATATCTGTGCGATAGATTATCTAAAAAAACGTTGTTTACATTCGTGTCATATTGCGCTCTTCTGTATGGATTTGAACTCAAGTGTTTGCCGGGTTTTTCGAGAATTTTCATGGTTTTAGGCTCAGTATAAAGACATCTCCATGGGAAAGTGACTAAATGTAACTAGATCTTTCTTTTGTTTAAAGTAAGTTAGAATTCTCAGAGTCTACACGTAGAGGTTAACGTGACAGTCTGTGAATCGAAAGGTCCGAGCTGACGTTACTGATGAACACAATTTGCACTTTCTATATCTTTATGATTTTAATCCAATATTTTACAATTTGCTGTGATTTTATGTTTTAAATCACTCAGAACTAACTACCACTATTCGTTGGTAAAAGAGTAGCTCAAGAACTGCTGAATTAGGGACGGCTAGCGCAGATAGCCCTCGTGTAGCTTTGCGCGAAATTCAAACTTTTCATTGGATGCGAAGAAGCAGATTTTAAATTTAAATTTGCTACAAGTGGTAATCTTGAACAAGTTTTAGCATCATAAACACTCAAACTTATCACCAAGTCGACGGTGTTGGGTCTTTTAAAATGTCCAAACACGTGCAACAATACAAATATAAACCACTATACAGTTAAATCTACATTCAGGATAACTATCGCTGAGCCAATGAGGGGTCGCTTTTTAATCTCAAAATACGCACAATTATCTAAATATATATATAAAGCACAAAAATATGCGTGTCAGTCTGTTTGTCCGTTATCTAACTACTCCTAGGTCGCTGAGCCAATCTCAACCAAACTTTGTGGGATGATAGTTTGGAACAAGGGGCGTGTTAATGGGTAGTTCACAACCCCTCCACCCCCATTATTGCTGCTATTGAGCATTTATTATTTTTGACATAAGTTAATGTTAGCTACATTCATAGATGCCGCCACGTCCTTACACCAAACAAACAAAAAGCTATTCAATTTTTTATAACATGACAAGCACACACTGTGGCAGAGGGCACATAAAAATCTCATGTATCTTAGAGAGTGCGCAAGCATTATCTATGGAGGAATGCAATGAAAAAAAAAAGTGGCCGCCACTATTGCAATAATACATAAACTCATATGAAGTTTCTACTACAACAGCTACCATCAGGCTTATATGGCCAGGTGGTTAGGGCGCTCGACTCGTAATCTGCGGGTCGCGGGTTCGAATCCCCGTCCCACCAAACATGCTCGCCCTTTCAGACGTGGGGCGTTATAATGTGACGGTCAATCCCACTATTCTTTGGTAAAGGAGTAGCCCAAGAGTTGGTGGTGGGTGGTGATGACTAGCTGCCTTCCCTCTATTCTTACACTGCTAAATTAGGGACGGCTAGCGCAGATAGCTCTCATGTAGCTTTGTGCGAAATTCAAAACAAACAAACAAAACAATACTTTGACCAGTGACCTTACAACTTCGGCCCGTAAGACACTTCTGCGGCCAATGACCGTTAAGAAGTGGGTGACAGGAAACACTAGGGGTGTGTCTCTCATCATAGTATTCGATACGTTACGCATCTAGATACAGTTTTACCAATGGTTTGTTACAAAGTTTGAAGCCTCCCAGCGGTATATATCTGCGGACTTACAACGCTAGAAACGGGGTTTCGATACCCGTGGTGGGCAGAGCACAGATAGCCCATTGTGTAGCTTTGTGCTTAATTACAAACAAACAAATTTAAATTCAAAATACAAATTCTCTTACATTAAACAAGAAATAATTTCTTGATATTCCCGCCGTGTTTATGGCAGCTATACCTAATACAAACCAACCCAAGTTTTAAATTCATGAGTGTTGGATTTTTTTTTTTTTTTTCAAGTCGAAACTAAGAACAATAACTTTATACAGTCTGCAGTAGGTTTTCTTTATACAGAACAAATAATGGTTAAAAAAATATGTTTTTCTAAACTTATAGATATAACAGAGAACCTTTAGATATGAGTAACGTGATCGAGATGACAAGAAGATTTCATAAGGTTTTGGGTTTGAAAATAATGTCGCGAAGCTGTAACAAAATAAAAATGAAAAATAATAATAAAAGAAAGATGGCCTCAAGACAGCTGCAAAGAAAAATAGACATTACAATCAAACAGCGCTTCTTCCATATTAATGAGCCAGACTGTGAATAAGAAGGTTCATGGTTCGCGTCCCATTGTCGCGGGTACGCTATAAGAGTGACATTTAAATCCCGCATTTAAAGAGTTGGCGGGAGGCGCTGTTGACTAGTTGGTTTTCATTTAAAGTTTCTCGGCTCAAAATTAGGGATTAAGGGGTAATCAGCCTGCCATCTGTCCCACTTCTGCTGACCTGGTTGTCTGCTCAGACGCCCATTGAACTGCTTGGAGATAACCCTGAAGTATGAGACTTCGCGACTATTGTTGATCAAAAGATAAGAGTCTCTGAGTATTCAAACTTGACTAGACGGCTCCGTGCGGATCAGATCCATTAGCAAGTAGTTGCATGGTATGTCTGGTTTGTGTCATAAGACAAACCGGTAACTGACATCATACAGTCTCTCTGGACTGTGTGCCTGAGCTGAATAATCTTTCTGGGCTGTGTGACTGAGATGAACTGTATCTCTGGGCTGTGTGGCTGAGATGAACAATATCTCCGGATTGTGTGACTGAACAATCTTTCTGGGCTGAACGATTTTTCTGGGCTGAAAAATCTTACTGTACTGTTTGACTGGGTTGAAAAATCTTTCTGAGCTGTTTAACTGAGCTGAACAATTTTTCTGAGCTGTGTGTCTGAGCTGAACAGTTTTTCTGGACTGTGTCACTGAAAAATGTTTCTAGGCTGTGTGACTGAGCTGAACAATCTTTGTGTACTGTGTGACTGAATAGTCTCTCCAGAGCTGTATTAAACAGTATGATATACTTGCGATGTTGGTTCTTTTATCCCAGATGAAACAACTGCTGAACAGAAGGTCTCCTGATGTAGAAGTGTACCAGCGAGGTTCAGAGTAGATCTGTGATAACAGTCACTGAAATTATATGCATTGTTAATCTTCTACAACACTGGAATGTTTCTCTCTCTCTTCTGGGTTCAATGGACATTGAGAACCTCTTGTTTTATTCTTCCACATCGTCAACGCTTCTGCTCTGTGTTTCATCATGCTGGAACTTTAACCATTCAAACGAAACGAACTAACCGGCGGAAGAAAAGTTAAAACAGAAATAGAGAGGTAAATCCTTCAGAGAACACACACCTGTAGTACTTTTTATCAAGCAGGGACATTTCATCTACCTCGTGAAAACGAGTCATATAACCTTATAAGGTCTGCGTATGAATGACTTAGTTAAAATACATTTAAATCTAGAGTAGATTAAAAAAAAAAAAAGACAGGTTGTCAGATATGGACAACCAGCGACTCAGCAGTAAGTCTGAGTGCTTTCAACGTTAAAAATAAGGTTTCGATACCCGTGTTGGGCGCAGCACAGATAGTCAGTTGTGTAGCTGTATGCTTGACAACAAACAAAGTAAGATGTAAAAACCAAATGAGCAGTTATTAACAAAAAACTACTACGGGAACTAAACGTACAGGTCACTCTTACAAACGGATTAAAAGAAAATGGAAACGACGTTAATAAAATAAATAACATCTAAAGAAGAACTTCAGCTAAACCAGCAGTACTAACACACAGAGAAGGCGAATTGAATTTTAGTTAGATTACAAAAAGCAAGAGCGCAAAACCCGAACAAGTGAAAAAACCATGAAGTTGGACCAAGCGAAATTCTCTTCGCTATAAAAGATATAATAGTTCTCTATCAAAAGCAAAACCACCCACACATCTACTGAGTATGCTCTTTCTGTGCTTAATTTCTTTAGCTTTTTTTTCGTTTGTCTGTTTTAGTGCAAAGCTACACAATATCCTATCTGCCCTCTGGTCACCACAGGGAATCGAATTTCGGATTTTCACGTTGTAAGTTCATAAACTGGGGAACTCATTTACCTACTCCATCATTTTATCAGCAACTTTTTTGCGCAAACACTGAAAAACAAATATGGCACACCAAATAGACTGTTCATCGAGAGGGTTCGTTGGAAAAACAGGCAACTGATATTCATAAAATAGTATCGTTTGATTTTTCAAAGCAAATATCTGTTATCGTGGTATATAATACCGTGGTCTATTGATCATTAGTTTTTGTGACATTACATCTCAATAAGCCGATAATAATAATTTTTATATATTTTTCGTTTTTGGCACTATAATACGGCTTCCTAATAAAAAGCATAATATAATAGCATTTCATCTTCACTCCACTACCGACTTTGTGTGTAGTGTATCTTTATACGTGTTTCATTAGTTTGTGAAAGAGTGACGTTTTTGTGTTGTTAGTAAGTATTGCTAAACATAAAACACCTTAAACCTAACTGTTTGGTGCAAAATTATGCTGCACTATAACATAAAGAGACTGCAGTACCTGAGCTGCCTGTTTTTTGTCGTGGAGGTTATGCCTAACTCTTTTTTTTTTCAAACATCGCCATCTTGTTTGTCATAAAAAAATCAGTTTCTGTGTTTCCAATTTACGATCAACTTCTAACTTCATTCCCAAAAGTCAGTTCTTGTAGATTTTTTGCGCATGTCCAGTAGTGCAGAACTGGTAGAGTTGTTTTCATTTTTTCGAGGTTTTATGTAAAAGTCGCGTGTCGGATAGTGTAATGTTTAATATTGAAGTTGAAATGTTTCATACCTCTTGTTTACATAAGTTTATATTTTGTGTTAGGGATGTGTCACAGTTTTGCTGAATTTACTTTAGTTCTTCTTTATATATTGAAGGAAATCTTTTTTTGCAATGGGTCGTCGCATAAATCTGAATAGGACATGTGGAGGTCTAATATACACTTAGGCCTAGTAGTAGTAGTAGAGCTAACCTGAGAATAAATTATTTCTTAAATTGATAGGTTCAATCGGCTATGTTTTACCTTTATTAATTGTGCATTGTATACTTACACGTTTAAAATATTTCATGTGTCAAATTTTGATTCATGTTTTCGTCTCACTTGTCGCTACAATGATAACGGTTAATACGAGTAGAGTTTCGTATTTTGAATTACTCTCTTGTGCGTGGAATCAACAAAGAAGCATTCAGCGCCACCACGGCTTACTATTGACACGTTATAAAATGTGAATAAAACTTAGAATCGTTATTGACGAACTTAGTATTTCTATCTAAAGAAACATCTGTTAAGTAAGTGCTAAGTAAGATCAAATTTATTGTGGATGAAAAATTCTGTATTAGATCAGGTTTAATGTCAAATACCTTCTTTCCAAGATTGAAAGACATCTATTTTATTGTTGAGGTGAACAATAGCATTATATATGGTATAACGTTTATAGCTTACAAAACATCGAGTTAAAAATGTGTCATACCCTGTTTAATAATGAATAAATTGTAAGGTATAAATGTGTAATTTGGCAGAATGTTTGAAACTTGGTAGACACTTTTTATAAGGTGCTTAGAAAATAAATATTTATAATCACTGAATAAATAAACATGTCTCTCAACTTTCATGTGTGGTGGTATGCAGAAAGCACGCGACTGTATTAATTGGAAACATCAATAATAGTAACAGTTGTCTGCCACTAGGTGGCAGCACCTGTTTATATGAAAAAAATTAAGATTCAGCTGGTCCAAGTAGTAAATAAATTGTGGCGACGGTATTTTCAGTTTAGCACCCGACGCGAGCAACCCGTATTCGTTCGTGAGAGTATTTTTGTACTGTTAGCTCTGGCAGTCCGAAAAAACGGGTAACCCTAACCATTCCTCGAAATACTTGTGTAAAAGAAATAAAACTAGGTGTTTCAGGCGTGTACAACAAACTGTGAACACTAATTTCCAGCTCTAGATAATCAAAAACTCTTTCGTGCAGCAAGTTTGTTCTTGAAACTACTACGTCTGTCTACTAGAATCAAGTGCGCGACCGCGTGCCCTAGTAGTAATAGAGAGTAGGCTAGTTTCAGTGTCGGGGACCACCTGATTTAGTTGGCAAGTGGCCGTGGTTACGAAAACGTGACAATGGTAGTTTGACTGTGAGGATATCGTGAATTCATTAAAACATAGTTTGATAAAATTTGTGTGAAATGTTTAATAATGTACACTATACTCAATAAAGGCTACCATAAATAGACTTTCTTGCTTAAGAAGACAGAAAATATTATTGGTAAGTTGAGCCACTTGACTATTTTTTTATTAATTAGTTCAATGATTGATATTTGTAGCAGTAAAACAATGTTCCGTTAACTGACACCAGGTGGGTGTCTGCCAGTTCATTTAGTTGAAATTATTATTTACAGTTGCAGGTTTTAAATATTTCATGAATCAAATAGTTCTAAAAAAAATAAAAATATTTTTGTTATCACGTATACAGTAATCATTTCGTACTGTTTGATTGTAACAAACGGTTATCTTGTACGCTATATAATTTTCAACATACACTAAAGCAGGGATTCCCAACCTTTTTGTTCCTCTGTACCCCTTAGCCTTGGGCATTCTGACAGGTACCCATGTACCCCTAACAATTAAGGATCAAAAATTGATAAAATTATATTGATTTTATATTATTGTATTATGAAATCTGTATGTGTGGACTGGATCTTATAGTATTGATAACATCGATAAATTGAACTCAGCATATATTTATTTGAGCCACTTTGCTCTCTTTGTCTGACTGTAGATTGATACACCATGTAAAGTGTAAACCACGGTTATACTCTCAGACCCCTATGCACCCCCCGAGAAGTGCAAATGTACCCCAGGTTGGGAATGTTTGCACTAGAGTATGAAATAACAACTAGTTTGTTTCACTTCAATCACAACATACTTTATCATAACAAATAAATTTCGTGATTAATAAAACAACAGTTACTTAACATTGTAACAAAAAAACCGTGAAACTTATTATTCGCCTGATATAAAAGTATAATGTAAATAAGTGATATTAAATTTACAGTGAAGATTAATAGTTATTTATGTGTTAGATTCATATATTAAAAGAAGTTGACCGAGTTGTCAACATTTTTATTTATGGTGGATTTTTACACCTAAAAGCAGAAAGCTGAATACCATAATCTAGTCTACCATGTATTATCAGGTGTATAAGAAAGACTCTAACGGTTCGATGAAATGTGACTATTTTAATGCCTCTATTGTGTTCATTTTCATATTAACGTTTTATTAATTTTCAGTTATGTTTGTATTTATTTTCATATTAACGTTTTATTAATTTTCAGTTATGTTTGTATTTATTTTCATATTAACAATTTATTAATTTTCAATTATATTTGTATTTATTTTTTACATTTATCTATATTATATTTCTACACACAAGAGGCCGTTCAAAATATTCAAATTCCATCGAACTGTTAGGCATATTCAACAGAAGAAAGGCTTTAGTCCGAAACGTATTTTAAAGGTTAAGTGGCATTTAATTTGTGTTGAATTTTATGTTTCTAAGTTTTAAAGTGATTATTAACACAATGCTTTATTTGTTTGATTTTTATCGGTACCACTCATTATCGTTTGTTTCGTGAGCTGGTTCATTGACCTATATTAATCATTTCGTAACTAAACTTTAAGTAAGCCTAAGACTAAGAGGCTGTGTTTACTAGTACTGAGGTAGTAGTACTAGTTTGTAGTAAAAACTATGGTGGACAAGGTGATCGTTAATTTTAAGTGCTCAACTTCTCAAGAGCCAAAAGTTTGACTGTAAAGTGTTTATTCTCTTACGAGGTTTATTTTACCCCCTGCCTGTATTATGTGTAGTGTGAACAAATTAGATCATGCATATAATTATCTCACTTCTTTTAATCTGTGGCGTGATTTGGAAGTTCTGAGATCTGGCGTTTTTGTGTGCTTACCATAACCACGTGAAGAACCTAGTTCTCGGTAATATAGGTGACCTATATTTACCTTGAAGTTGCGCCAGCATGCAAACCTACAGTGTTTATCATCACTGGCCCTGAAGGCCGATAACCTTATTACTATGACTGCGTAACAACAAGACAGTGTCGGCAGTTCGAAACTAAAGTATGTTACTGCTTGAATAACGCAAGAAAAATTAACTAAAATAGCTATATGAACAACCTGTCTGTAGGTTCTACCTAAAAAAATCGGAGGCTTGCAAAGTATATTGATATGTAGTTGTTGGTTGTGCTGGGCAACTCATTATAGAAGATAGATCAAAATTCAGGTAGCATTATTTCTATGTATGTTAGAGAAATGTTACAAAATACGGGTGAATGTAACTTTTATATAGAACATACCGTATTTTTCGGTGTATAAGACGCACTTTTTTACCCCAAAATTTGATGCCAAAATCTGCTTGCGTCCTGTACACCGAAGGTATGAATAATATATATGTATATATACGATATACACAAGCCATGTGTAAATATATTTAAATAAGCATGCATAGTTTAGTTCAATTTAATGTGTTATTTATAACAATAGT
>NW_013670866.1:50026-56040 GCF_000517525.1 Limulus polyphemus | reverse complement strand
AGTTTTTTTCCCCAAAACCTTGTCTTCAAAATAAGGGTGCGTCTTATACACCCGTGCGTCTTATATTCCGAAAATACGGTATTCGATATATGTGTGTATTTATGTGTCTAGATATAAATAAAAATAATTAATAATTAATCAACAGTTCTGGTTAACATAAAGTAGCTAAGTTGACAACACTGCCAACCAATGAGGGGTTCGTTCACCAGAACTAGCTTCTCGTGGTTAGAAATGACTTTTTTTTTTTAATGGAAATTTAACTTAGTGACAGATTGGTTCTTAATTGAAACAAAACGTAATAATAAGGACAAGCGTGTGTGTGTATATATATAAATGAAGAAACGCGTGAAAATATCAGCATTGTTAGGCCTACAACAAAGATAGTGCACTCGAATGGACAAGGGTCACTTTAGAAGTACTTTGGGTCAGAAAGGTTGAGAACCACCACTGTAGAATACCCGAATATTGAAGACTAGTTTATGCATAACTTGTTCTAGATTGATTGGCTGTTAATACCGCATGCAAAATGAACAATAGGTGATTGTACATAGCTTTATAGAGATTACAACTTGTAAAATAAAAACGTTTTTCTTTCTAGCTCTATATAAACCGCGCAGTATTAATGTAATTAGTCCCACGAAGCTGCTATAATTTTATAATATAAACGAAAGCGTGGAATTAAATGACGTACAGGTACAGATGCCTCCACTACGATACGCGTGAGATGAGTTTTAATTTTATTACAAACTTAAATGGTTCGTCGTAAGAAACTATATTGCCGATTAAACATTTTTAAAGAAAGGAAACATTGCATTATGAATATTTGTTTATAAACATTAAACAGCGTTCAGAAGATTATAGCAGACAGGAATTTTTATGAACTATACTCGGTACCGTAGTGATAGTAATGAACGCCGGAAATGAATTTCCCGGAAATGGGAATTATCGAAGGACAGTAATAAAACATTTAACAGTATGGTTTACAGCTACTAATTTGATGACATAATCCATGGATAATAATTGCCATGCATTGATGATTTGCCAGCCTCAAACCCATTGTGTATTAGTGTGTGACCTATAAACCGTGAGTTAACTTGAAGCTGGAACATTAACATGATATTACGCCGTGACACGTACGTAAAATCAAGCCTTATTTTTAACCCTTATTTACATTATTGGCTTTGAATGAGTTGGGTTACATATCTGGACTACTTATTACGAGTGTTTAAACTTCCAATTCGTTCCCAGCTAACGAGACACGACCGTTGCGTGAGGGACCTTGTACGTAGACGGCCTCGAACTTGGGTAGTGTCGGAAACACAAACGGGAAATTTTCCAGTGGCTGGGCAGTTAGGACAGTGGAAGTTATCTTGGCTATAGCCTACTTTTATATCTCTAAGAGACTTCCTTAAACCAGACAGAAACAATTCACAATTCTACCTGAAAGGAAGGAGACTGAATCGTATCCTTTTTTTTTTTTTTTTGAGTTGAAACTTGTTGGCTGTAAACAGGTTTTTGATACAAGACAATAACACAACGAAATTTTCCTCCTGTTGGTTTTGTTCTGGTTTAACTGATGAAAAACGTTGTGATTGTAGCTGGCATTCAAAACAGTCTGGTCATCTTATGCATATATTATTTTATGTGGGTCAAACACACACACACTGTTCATTTTTTTCTTGTAAAAAATATTATATTTGTGTTGAAATAGGCCAGTGCTGTCTCAGATATCATAGATAAATTAAAGTTTTAATGTATTTGGTGTTTTATCCCCAAGTCGTTGTTTTATAAACTTCTACAAACAGAAATGAATCTATAAATTCAGCAAATTTACATGTAAGTGACAATTATTGGCATGACTCAGTATCACGTGACCATCTTATTCATCAGACTGGCCCGTTTATCCACTAATTTGGGTTCATCAGTCTGTTTTATTGTCTCGAGATGTGCTTGGTGACGTACATCATGACCCTGAATTTTCAACGAAGACAAATATAATTTCCCCGGCTGTTTCTCACGCTCAGCGGGAATCTGTTTACGATAGGTTGCTGATTCGTTAAAAGATTGATAAAATTTTCTGTGATTTGACCCCGGGGTAGGTAGTTCCGTATGTCGTCACTGGGTGTCAGTATTTCATAAGTAAAGTTTTGTCAACCGTATTAACAGAATCGCGTTATGACGTAAGGCTAGCGTATTTTATGCATTCCAATCAGATTCACATTTTCGATTTGAAAACAACAAATATCGCCAATGTAAGAAGAAATATGGGTGTTACTGTTCAAAACTTATCAGTTCAAAGTCGGGGACGGGTAAATTTGGGCGAATATTTGAAGCAGACGACACAATCGATAGCACTGTAACATTTCAGTCTGCTTTTTTTTTTGTTATTTCTGAGAAGTGCTTTTCGTTTCGTAATAGATGAACACTGTGGATTAGTGTCAAATAATGCTAATGCATTGAAATGTTATTGGGTAAGAGTGTTTTTGGAAATTAAACGTATTGTTATGTAGAAAAATATAAAAGCTGTAATTAAGTGATACTACAGTCTGGTAAGGTATAAAGAGTGATCTTGTCAAGTGTCACTACACCACAGTAGTATTGTTGTCTACTAACGCACCGCGGTAAATTCTTGTATTGTTGTCTAGTAACCCACCGCAGTAAAATCTAGTATTGTTGTCTACTAACGCACGCGGTAAAGTCTTGTATTGTTGTCAAGTGTCATTACACCACAGTAAAATCTAGTATTGTTGTCTACTAACGCACCGCGGTAAAGTCTTGTATTGTTGTCTAGTAACCCACCGCAGTAAAATCTAGTATTATTGTTTAGTAACGCACTATAGTACAACCTAGCATTGTTGTCAAGTGCCATTACACTACAGTAAAATCTAGTATTGTTGTCTACTAACGCACCGCGGTAAAGTCTTGTATTGTTGTCTAGTAACCCACCGTAGTAAAATCTAGTATTGTTGTCTACTAACGCACGCGGTAAAGTCTTGTATTGTTGTCAAGTGTCATTACACCACAGTAAAATCTAGTATTGTTGTCTACTAACGCACCGCGGTAAAGTCTTGTATTGTTGTCTAGTAACCCACCGCAGTAAAATCTAGTATTATTGTTTAGTAACGCACTATAGTACAACCTAGCATTGTTGTCAAGTGTCGCTATACTACAGTAAAACCTAGTATTGTTGTCGAGTGTCTCTATACTACAGTAAAACCTAGTATTGTTGTCGAGTGTCTCTATACTACAGTAAAACCTAGCATTGTTGTCGAGTGTCTCTATACTACAGTAAAACCTAGTATTGTTGTCGAGTGTCGCTATACTACAGTAAAACCTAGCATTGTTGTCGAGTGTCTCTATACTACAGTAAAACCTAGCATTGTTGTCAAGTGTCTCTATACTACAGTAAAACCTAGCATTGTTGTCGAGTGTCTCTATACTACAGTAAAACCTAGTATTGTTGGCAAGTAGCGCACTGCAGTAAAATGAAACAAGGTAACATTACTATCTTGCTATGACAGTAAAGTGAATTGAAATAATAATAATAAATACATGATATTGTGTTTTAAATCGTTACCGTAATCTTTATTTTAAAATTACTTAAGTAATGTTGATAGTTCACTTATTTAATCATTGTAGGTGTTGTTCATGCGACCGATAATATAGAGTCTAGACCACGGCCCGCCATGACCACGTGGTTCTGGCGGTCGGACTTGCAATCTGCGGGTCGCGGGTTCGAATCCCCGCCCCACCAAACATGCTCGCCCTTTCAGCCGTGGGTACTTTATAATGTGATAGCCAATCCCACTATTCGTTGGTAAACGAGTAGCTCAAGAGTTGGCGGTGGGTGGCGATGATTAGCTGCCTTCCTTCTAGTCTTTCACTTTTAAATTAGGGACGGCTATCGCAGATAGCCCTCGTGTAGCTTTGCGCGAAATTCAAAAACAAACAAACAAACAGAGCTTAGGCAACTGCTATCCCAGCCGGCTTGATGAGCCCTGGTATTGACGAAAAGCTTCGTCGACAATGAATATGGCAGAGTGTGGTTAAGATATTACAAACTCTTATTTGCTCTCATTGATTAATTCTTATAATTGTATGTTATACAGATTGACGTAAAGATTGGTGCTGTCTAATACTTTTCGCTGGAACGTAGTAGAATATGCTGCCATCAACTCGCTGATTTGTTCCTTTGTAGTTAAGCACAATGGGTTATCTGTGCTGTGCCCACCACGGGTATCGAAACCCAGCTTCTAGTATTATAAGTTCACAAACATACCGCTGTGCCGCCGGTGGGGGGGGGGGGCGTCAAACCACTGAAAAAAATTGATTTAATAAATCTTGATTAAACTGCGCAAGACGACTCATCCCGCGCATACAGTCGTTACATATGCAGTGAGTTGGTGCTGTGTGGAACAAATGAAGCGTGTACTGTGTTGTAATATTAAATACAAACTGATAGTATTCTAACATGAATGCTGTAACTCACGTTTTCATGGAACTTAACACACTTTTGGACTAAATTTCAAACTCGTTAAAGTGGAATGTTCCTTTCATTTTAGGCCTAGTTAAAGTTCTTCTTTCGTTCATCAAAACAGTACTAAAGTTTAAAAATTCCCTAGTTCAGACCCTTGTATTATGATAATGTAACTGGTAATCGGCGTTTGAAAGAGTTTCCAGAAACAGTTATGCGAAATTAATGTTTTTCGTAAACCAGAGAATCTTCTGACCCATCTTCATTTAATAAGAAAAAAGTAATTTTCAAGGTGCACTTTATCAACCTGCATTATACTCAGGATGTTATAAATATAGCGAACGTATTTTAACTAAATTTGTTGCATTTGTTAATTAAGAAGAAGCCTTAAAACTTTTAATGTCATTAAAGAATAAGACGAACACTGACAGACGGCCCCCCAGTGGCTCAGCGGTATGTCTGCGGACTTACAACGCTAAAAACCGGGTTTCAATACCCGTGGTGGGCAGAGCACAGATAGCCCTTGTGCAGCTTTGTGCATAATTAAAAACAAACAAAAAACTGACAGACGCTTAATGTTGTTGAATTTGTTTGTTTGTTTGTCTAATAAGTGTTAATACGTATGGCACGTCCTATCGTAACAGTTATTATTTAACCATCCTTATATATACCCTGTGTCTGATATATCGTTATGGTAACAGCTGTTATTTAACCATCCTTATATACCTTATGTCTGATATATCATTATGGTAACAGTTGTTATTTAACCATCCTTATATACCTTAGCTGTTACCATAATGATATATCAGACAGGGTATATAAGGATGGTTAAATAACAATTGTGTCTGATATATCCTTGTGGTAACAGCTGTTATTTAACCATCCTTATATACCTTGTGTCTGATATATCATTATGGTAACAGTTGTTATTTAACCATCCTTATATACCTTGTGTCTGATATATCCTTGTGGTAACAGCTCTGTTATTTAACCATCCTTATATACCCTGTGTCTGATATATCGTTATGGTAACAGCTGTTATTTAACCATCCTTATATACCCTGTGTCTGATATATCGTTATGGTAACAGCTGTTATTTAGCCATCCTTATATACCTTGTGTCTGATATATCGTTATGGTAACAGCTGTTATTTAGCCATCCTTATATACCTTGTGTCTGATATATCGTTATCGTAACAGGTGTTTTTTCAGTTGGTCGTGTTGAAACATAGAACAAGACCATTTTAATGTGTCAATGGCAAACATAAAGTTATCTTTGTTTCATTATTTAATTAAAAGGAGAGAGTTTGTTTGTTTTTAATTAAGCAAAAGCTACACAAGGGCTATCTGTGCTCTGCCCACCACGGGTATCGAAACCCGGTTTATAGCGTTGTAAGTCCGCAGACATGCCGCTGTGCCACTGGGGGGGCTAAAAGGAGAGAGAGAGAGAGTCGTTTTAGGATGTAGAAGACATTTCCCATCGTCGACATCCATTAGAATCCAAGTACATTACATTTTAGAGTTTGGAACGAGACAATAG
>NW_013670866.1:45946-49026 GCF_000517525.1 Limulus polyphemus | reverse complement strand
CAGACATGCCGCTGTGCCACTGGGGGGCTAAAAGGAGAGAGAGAGAGAGTCGTTTTAGGATGTAGAAGACATTTCCCATCGTCGACATCCATTAGAATCCAAGTACATTACATTTTAGAGTTTGGAACGAGACAATAGCCGTTTTACCGGTACACGAGATGAGTCAGCAACATTGACAGAAGCCGCCAAGTTTGTTTAGAAACCTGCTAATTCTAGTTACTTCGTTCGTAGAGGTTACAATGTGCAGGTGTGATCAGATATTGGTTCGTACAGCACCATTTCTTCAATCTGCCCGTCTATAATACAATTTAATACGTATATATGTGTATTTATGTATATAGCTCAATTAGCAAAGGTGTGATTGCGATTGTTCGTCTCTGATGAGTTGTATAAAGTCAACATTTTGATATAGATACAGGCGCCAATGGATACACGATGCGTTAGAAGAACAGTAACAAATCAGTACAAAATTATAACATTTAATTGTTTATATATATACGTATATGTGTGTATAGAAAGAGATGATTGATTTAAAGCGTTTGCTTTAAATGCAAACCGTAAATAGTTTTTGCTTGCACTGGTGTCGTTTCGCATTTTTTTTCTGGTACTTTTCACAGTGTTGATTTCACAGAGTGTCTTGTGTTTTAGATTTCCTTGGTTCGAACCGTGTTCGTTTTTAACCCTCTATGGTGGCTGTGACCGTCGATGGTTTCAGTCCACTTTCATTGCCCAGAGTAAATGCACAGTAATTTAGGATTTAATGTTGCAATTGATAAAGAAACAATATAACTGTAATCCAAGATTTATGTCCAGTAACATAGCGTTAAATGTAGTCTACTTAGTTACCAATGTTGTAAAAAAATCTGGTTTTTTGTTCAGTTTGTTTGTAATTAACGTTTGTTTGTAATTAAGCACAAAGCTACACAATGGGCTATCTGTGCTCTGCCCTCCACGAGTATCGAAACCCGGATTCTAGGGTTGTAAGTCCGCAGACATACCGCTGTGCCACTGGGGGGCGTTTTTTGTTCAGAGTGATGACTAGGTCCGGTTAGAAATATCTAAAAAATAAACATTTTTTGTTACGAAGAAGAATCCGAACTTATAAAAACTTGGAAGTCAGCAACAGTGTTCCATTTCTCGATGTTCTGGTTCACAAGGACACGGGTCAAGAAAAGCTGACCACTACAGTTTATCGGAAAGAGACTCAAACAAATGTATATCTTTGATGTCGTACAAGTTCTGTCAAAACTGGGATTGCTACAAGACTAAAATCTAGAGCTTTTTCCCAGATGAATAACTTAACCATCTTGAGAAGTTATTCAACATTAACGATACACGGTATGTTATATGGTCCACCCGTTTCAACTGCTAATAAATCACAACCTGAGAATCGCAAAGAAAAAAAAATTCCCCTTATATTCCACGCATCGGGGAAAATTTTTGAGTATAATAAATAAACTTAACATCTCCGTAGTGCTCGTAAGTCCTCCCATACTACGTAACAGTCTTACGAAATCCCCAGTTTCCAGTCTTCTTACAAAGAACGTGTTTTATAGCACTCGGTATGAGTGTTATAGGTATGTTTTAGATAAGCACGAAAGCGTAAGGAAACGTTAAAAACTATTGATACAAGAACATATAACTTTGCATATTCAATAATTTTGTTTTCGTTTTGTTTGTTTTTTGTAATTAAGCACAAAGCAACACAATGGGCTATCTGTGCTCTGCCCACCACTGGTATCGAAACCCGGATTCTAGTGTTGTAAGTCCGCAGACATATCGCCGTGTCACTGGGGGGCTGCATATTCAATAAAACGACCGCATAATGAACTTAAAGCTTGAACAAATAACAGACAGAGAAGAAAACATCAAAGAAGATTTTCCTACCCAATCACAAGACAGTGGACCCTCAATAGGCTTGGTTTGGTTTAAATGTCGCGCTAACCGTCCCTAATTTATCAGCTAACCAACACCGTCCATCGCCAACTCTTGAGTTACTGTTTTATCAACGAATACTGGGATTGATCGTCACATAACGCCATCACGGCTGAAAGAGCGAGAATGTCTTAAATAGAGCTAAATATCAATCAGGATAACAGCTAAGTTAACACCTCTAGTACCTGATGTTAAAATTAAATGTTAAAAAGGTTTTATCGGTCGTACAAAGTTTATGACGTTTCACCAGGTTTACCTGGCATCATCAGGTGAATTAAACACCTGCCCCCTTTTTAAAAGTGTTCCACAAGGAAATAAATCTGTATCGTTCATTACCATCTTATCAAATGAAGGTCGAGAGCTCGAAATTAAAAGATAGGTATTTAACTTAAAGAACAGTTCGTGTATATGAATTTACCTGCGCTGTTAGTTGCAAAAAAACAACCAGAAACCGGATTTCAAACCTGTGGTGAGAGCACAGACAACCAATTGTGTAGCTTTGTACTTAACTTCAAACAGTTCCAAAAAATGATGATACCCAAATTCTTTCATGTAAGTGTATTATACAAATGACTGAGTATCGTTGTAATCACCGACAAATACTTTCCTGTAAGTGTATTATACAAATGACTGAGTATCGTTGTAATCACCGACAAATTCTTTCATGTAAGTGTATTATACAAATGACTGAGTATCGTTCTAACCACCGACAAATTCTTTCATGTAAGTGTATTATACAAATGACTGTCGGTGATTACAACGATACTCAGTTATTCCTATAATACACCTACATGAAAGAATTTGTCGGTGATTACAACGATACCCAATCATTCCTTTAATACACCTACAGGAAATAATTTGTCGGTGATTACAACGATACTCAGTTATTCCTATAATACACCTACATGAAAGAATTTGTCGGTGATTACAACGATACCCAATCATTCCTTTAATACACTTACATGAAAGAATTTGTCGGTGATTACAACGATACTCAGTCATTTGTATAATACACTTACATGAAAGAATTTGTCGGTGATTACAACGATACTCAGTCATTTGTATAATACACTTACATGAAAGAATTTGTCGGTGATTACAACGATACTCAGTTATTCCTATAATACACTTACATGAAAGAATTT
>NW_013670866.1:42265-45339 GCF_000517525.1 Limulus polyphemus | reverse complement strand
GATTAGAACGATACCCAGTCATTCCTATAATACACTTACATGAAAGAATTTGTCGGTGATTAGAACGATACCCAGTCATTCCTATAATACACTTACATGAAAGAATTTGTCGGTGATTAGAACGATACCCAGTCATTCCTATGATACACTTACATGAAAGAATTTGTCGGTGATTAGAACGATACCCAGTCATTCCTATAATACACTTACATGAAAGAATTTGTCGGTGGTTAGAACGATACCCAGTCATTCCTATAATACACTCACATGAAAGAATTTGTCGGTGATTAGAACGATACCCAGTCATTCCTATAATACACTTACATGAAAGAATTTGTCGGTGGTTAGAACGATACCCAGTCATTCCTATAATACACTCACATGAAAGAATTTGTCGGTGGTTAGAACGATACCCAGTCATTCCTATAATACACCTACATGAAAGTTTGGGAGAGTAAAATCTCATACTGTTACTATAAAACACCAAGAACAATAACAAAATAGACAGGTGATGAGGAAACGTTAAGTATGACAATTGTGTTGATCTTCGGGAGTATGCTACTTGAAATCATTGAAATGTTGCTTCGGTTTACCAGATTAAAATGGTGTTCATTTCCCAGTAGTATTCGTGCCGTTTTTTTATTTTATTATTCTTGGAAAATATGATCTCTTCCAGACGCCTGTCCTTTCTATCCTTAGCGGCCAAAGTTCGCTTACCATTTTCGAGATTTTAACGATCTGATAAAGGCAGGATAGAAAGAAAGCAACTTTTACGTAAATTTGAATGCATTTCGAAGACGTTTGAGACTGACAGACGGTGTAAAGAAGAGTTTCACAACCCTTCAGCGAGATCCCAGATAATCAATAAGACAGAACTGTGGCGCCTTGGTTGAATTTTTCAAGTACACACATATTTCCTTTTTGTTATAGACGACACATTCACTTAGTGTTTCATAAAGTTAGTTACAAGCTTTTCCCCCGGCGGGAGAGCGGCAACTTTACGGACCTACCACGCTAAAATCCGGGGTTCGATTCCGCGCGGTGGACATAGCACAAGTTATCTAGATTATTGGGCTATGATGACAGTGATAGAACACTGAACAAATAGCCAGGAAGTACGTGTTAGCTGTGATACGGCATGTTGTAGTTGAGATCTGTATTTTTTTCAAGTACGGAGTAGCGATTGTCTGTGATTTGCTGTAATTCTTAACAACGCCCCGATGATAATCTTGAACGTAACGAGTTTGTTTTTGAATTTATGCACAAAGCTACACAATGGGCTCTCCGTGCTCTGCCAACCACGGGTATCGAAACCCGGTTTCTAGCGTTGTAAGTCCGCAGACATACCGCTGTGCTACTGGGGGGCGAACGTAACGAGAGATATCCTGCACGAGAAGGACTTTGTCAAAAAGGAGAACAGCCACAAACTCTCAAGTTGTCATTCTGACATAGGATTTTTATTTGTTTTTTTTTTGTATTTATGATAAAGCTGCTAACGCCGTCTGCCGCCGGACCTAATTTTGAACTACTGACCAGAGGAACGGTAGCCGGACAGCAGCATCCTTCTGCACATCTAAGAAGTTGACTGTCACTCGTCTAACACGTTTACAGCTTAAAGTGCGGGGAATCGTTTGGGGTAACAGACAGATTCGAATCCCAATCGCTAGATTTGAAATCATGACAACTGCCTGATAGGACCAATCCGCTTCTTTCTAACACTGTGTGTGTGTGTGTTAATGTTAAAGTGTCGCCACGAAGCTGATTAATATGGTGGCAAGTAATGATAGGTAAAATTGTATGTCATACCTTCAACTACTCCATCGTCGTAAGAATATTTATTCCATGTTTCACATACGTTTACACATCTCTAACAGCACATGTGCTTCTACCAGAAGTTTACACATCTCTAACAGCACATGTGCTTCTACCAGAAGTTTACACATCTCTAACAGCACATGTGCTCCTACTTGTACATTGAATAAAATAATCAAAAATGCAGAAGTGTTCCTCTAAGAGTCATACATATTGTGAAACGTTAGGACACTAAACAACAGTTAATAAATTATTGCTTCTGGTCTCTAAACAACAGTTAATAAATTATTGCTTCTGGTGTGTCTTAATGTTTCACAATATGTATGACTCTTCTTCATCGTGACTAGACTTTGTTGAACACATATATTTTGGAAGTAGTTCAGGTAAGGATTACTCGGAACGACTGAAGATGACCTTTGAAGTTGTGTCTGAACTTATAAATCGGCTTTTTTATATATTTTAATATCAGTATGTTTAAAACACGAATTCAAGAGTTTTTATTTCATTTTTTCTGTGTTAACTATAAATCAAATAAGTATAATCTACTTATAACCTACCTTCAGCCTGCATTACTTAGTGTTTTTTTTATAGCATTTTTGCCAGGGAAAGCTTTTGTCAATGAAAATTTAAACATCACGCGATTTGAGAATGCATTCTAGAACTATAGATCGTGGGAGTCACGAGACTTGCTCGTGCTCTGACACACACACCGTCAGCGGAAGAAGATGATTTCATGTAGGATTCTTTCAAAGCGAACGAATGGTTGTTAAGTCCAGTTGGCCAATAAGATCTGAAACTGGTATGAAAATTATTTTCTTTTACTCGAGCGACAAAAATTTGAATTTTCGGTCCATACCGAAGACACTACAGCCACTAAATACCAGTACTAAAGAATTGTGTATATTTAGTTAGTATCGGGTGGATGTTTTCTAACTGATAGGCGTTTAGAAATTCAATAACTATGAGAATAAAAATTAATAATATATGCTATATCCAATGCCGACGAGGCCTTTCGCAACATACCAAGGCTCATCAACAACGAATGCTATTAAATAAATAGTACTTCATTATTTAACCAATAGGTGGAGCAATATACATATATACATGCATATAAATGAATAAAAACCCTATAACCCGAGCGCTTTCGAATGGTGGATCTTTCTTCTTCTTCAGGGGCAACTGTTAGAGTTGATATTGTTTGTTAACATTGAGTATGATATTCAGTGATTAATATTTGCCCCTGAAGAAGAAGGGTCCACCTT
>NW_013670866.1:38638-41314 GCF_000517525.1 Limulus polyphemus | reverse complement strand
TATGTTGAAAAGGTGACTTTGTAGTGCAGGCGAGTAGAAGTTCACGCATATATATATATATATATATATAGACTGTGTGTGTGTGTGTTTTGGTCGTATGTAATATTTTTTGCGCCACCTCTCTCGTGGCAAGTTGTAAGCTTGTGGACTTATAATGCTAAAATTCAGTGTTTTAGCCCTTCAGTGAGCACAGCGCAGATTAACTCATTATGCAGCTTTTCGCTTCAATAGAAGCATTTGTAAATTGTACAAACGGTATTTATTTCACTGTATGTTTGTTTGAATGTTATATTAAAGTTTATTTTGTTCTTAAATGCAAAGTTATACAGTGAGCTATCTCGTGTTCTCGCTACCGTCTTATTGTAAGCCCTCAGATTTACCGCTGAACCATCCGGGGGTGGGGTGGGGGGTGATACTTAAAATATACATTGTGTCCATAGAATTTGTGTAAAACCCAGTTGTAGAACATCAGTTGTTTTACAACAACCAAACATCCGGTATGTTCTCGTAACAAAATATTAGTGAAACTCCGGTTGAAACTGTAAACTACATCAGTCGAAGTAACAAAATATTAATGAAACTCCGGCCGAAACTGTAAACTACGTCAGTAGAAACTCGCTTATTTCTCTTGGGCAAAATAAAAGAAAAATGTTTGTTAGATAGCACAAACTTTGGACTGGTGAATATCAAATATTTATTAAACCTTTTACTTCAGACATTATTGGTTCTGGAGTGTCGGGTTTAACGAGTTTTCTTTGCTATTTGAACTTTGGTTGAAGTCCGAAAGGGGATCGTGTCTAGGAGTTGGTAGAATTAACGAATCGTTTTGTATTAATGAACAAAAAATGACAGGATGCGTCATTATTCAGCGTCAAGTGGGAATCCGATATGTGTAGTTCGTATCTTGCTTCACAACGCGTTACATTAGAAGTATATATAGGGTCTCCTCGTGTAGCAGGATGACTGCTTTACAGTAGATAATTTATAAATTATTTAGTAGTGCTGTTTATAAACATCAAACATGTTTTATCTGGCACTACACAATTCTTCGTGTAGAACTCTGATATTGGAGGTAATCTTATTACAAGCAGCCTTTCTTGGGGGAGTTTCGATACCTTTTTCTCTTTGATATATTCTTGTTGTTTGTGAGTTTCGAAGTTGGCAGTATTTTGTTCTTGTTGTTGATTTTCGTACAGAACTGCTCGAGGGCTATCCGCCCCTAATTTTGAAGTAATAAACTAGAAGGAAGGTCAACACCACCAACCGCCAATTAATAGTAGGATTGAGCGTTACACTATAACGCCCTCATGACTGAAAGGGTGAGCATACTAGGGGACGGGATTCGAACCCTCACCAAACACTACCAACTCGTGGGCTATTCTAATAGAATAACGGGATTTGACCGTCACTTATAACGCAATCACGGTCCCTAAGTGCGGAGCGCTTTTTTTGCATTTGGTGGTGGGGAAGGGCGGTAACGGGGCACGAAACTTGGACCTACTGTCTTGACACGCTAACCACTGGACCACGATTGGCCAGTTTGTTTCCTCGTGAGTTTGGGAATGGGATGGGTAGCTTCTTCTTAATGAGTCTTTTCGTTTGTTTGTTTAATTTCGCGCAAGTCTACACGTAAACTAAATGCGCTAGCCGTCCCTAATTTTGAAGCGATAGACTAGAGGGAAGGTAACTAGTCAACACAACCCGTCATCTCTTGAGCAACTCTTTCCCAACGAATAATGGGAGTGATTGTCACATTATAACGCCCTACGGCAGAGAAGGCGTGCATGTGCAGTGACGGGATTCGAAACCGAGACCCGCAATTTGCGAGTGAGTGAAGCGCTCTAACCTGGATATTTAGTATAACTGGTCAATCTGCACAGGTAGAAAGTACTACAGCATACAGAGAATTTAGTAAGCGTGATGCAATAGCATTGCCAGAAAGACTCCACGTAAATAAGGTCCTGATGAAGATGTAATACCAAAACACGGAGAAGGTTAACTGCGTCATGAAACCACATATTCCGAATGAAAAAAAAAAGACTCTGATAATTTTATAACACAGACGTTACCGTACTCGTGGAAATTATGGTATTTACACGGTGTTTCACGACACAGTGCTATAAACCCATTCAAGATTGTGATATAACATCTGTGGTATTAACGGCAGTTCGGTTTCATATGATACCATATCAACAGCTTCTAGATCTCTGATCGAAGAGCTTATGGACAAGTTTCATGTTTTCCGAACAATTAGATTTAAAAAAACTTAGAAACGTTGAGCCTAGTTTATAATAAATAAACCTAATTCCAGCTGATTTTTTTCGTGGCTCTAATTGTGGCTCTCTACTAAGTTTGATTCATCATCTTTCACTGTCATACTGTCAATTAGCAGTCGTAATTTAATGTGTGTGGTAGCTGTGGCGATATCACGAAGATGGTTTAAGCCAGAGGTGATGTAACAGTGACAATGACACGAGTTTGGTGTAAGTCGGAGATGGTGTAGCAATGACGGTAACGCGAGTTCGGTGTAAATTGGAGGTGGTGTAACAGTGACACGAGTTTGGTGTAAATTGGAGGTGGTGTATCAGTGACAGTGATACGAGTTTGATGTAAATCGGAGGTGGTGTAACAGTGACAGTGATACGAGGTTGATGTAAATCGGAGGTGGTGTAACAG
>NW_013670866.1:35853-38273 GCF_000517525.1 Limulus polyphemus | reverse complement strand
GTGTAACAGTGACGGTAACACGAGTTTCATGTAAATTGGAGGTGGTGTAACAGTGACACGAGTTTGGTGTAAATTGGAGGTGGTGTATCAGTGACAGTGATACGAGTTTGATGTAAATCGGAGGTGGTGTAACAGTGACAGTAATACGAGTTTGGTGTAAATTGGAGGTGGTGTATCAGTGACAGTGATACGAGTTTGATGTAAATCGGAGGTGGTGTAACAGTGATAGTGACACGAGTTTGATGTAAATCGGAGGTGGTGTATCAGTGACAGTAATACGAGTTTGGTGTAAATGGGAGGTGGTGTATCAGTGACAGTGATACGAGTTTGATGTAAATCGAAGGTGGTGTAACAGTGACGGTAACACAAGTTTGATGTAAATCGGAGGTGGTGTAACAGTGACAGTGACACGAGTTTGATGTAAATCGAAGGTGGTGTATCAGTGACAGTGATACGAGTTTGGTGTAAATTGGAGGTGGTGTATCAGTGACAGTAATACGAGTTTGGTGTAAATTGGAGGTGGTGTATCAGTGACAGTGATACGAGTTTGATGTAAATCGGAGGTGGTGTATCAGTGACAGTAATACGAGTTTGGTGTAAATTGGAGGTGGTGTATCAGTGACAGTGATACGAGTTTGATGTAAATTGGAGGTGGTGTAACAGTGACACGAGTTTGGTGTAAATTGGAGGTGATGTAACAGTGACGGTAACACAAGTTTGATGTAAATCGGAGGTGGTGTAACAGTGATAGTGACACGAGTTTGATGTAAATCGGAGGTGGTGTAACAGTGACGGTAACACGAGTTTGATGTAAATCGGAGGTGGTGTAACAGTGACGGTAACACGAGTTTGATGTAAATCGGAGGTGGTGTAACAGTGACAGTGACAGTGACACGAGTTTGATGTAAATCGGAGGTGGTGTAACAGTGACGGTAACACAAGTTTGATGTAAATCGGAGGTGGTGTAACAGTGACGGTAACAC
Organism: Limulus polyphemus; assembly: GCF_000517525.1. Taxonomy (NCBI): domain Eukaryota; kingdom Metazoa; phylum Arthropoda; class Merostomata; order Xiphosura; family Limulidae; genus Limulus; species Limulus polyphemus. The sequence continues at coordinate 37,290 of NW_013670866.1, read as the reverse complement.
AAGTTTGGTGTAAATCGGAGGTGGTGTATCAGTGACAGTGATACGAGTTTGATGTAAATCGGAGGTGGTGTAACAGTGACGGTAACACAAGTTTGATGTAAATCGGAGGTGGTGTAACAGTGACGGTAACACAAGTTTGGTGTAAATTGGAGGTGGTGTAACAGTGACAGTGATACGAGTTTGGTGTAAATTGGAGGTGGTGTAACAGTGACAGTGATACGAGTTTGATGTAAATCGGAGGTGGTGTAACAGTGACAGAAACACGAGTTCGGTGTAAATTAGAGGTGGTGTATCAGTGACAGTGATACGAGTTTGATGTAAATCGGAGGTGGTGTAACAGTGACAGTGACACGAGTTTGATGTAAATCGGAGGTGGTGGTGGTGTTCTAAATATAACTTTATTTCTATACTGATTTTTAGAGTATGTTACAATACTGAAGATGTTATGTATTATTACTTTGATTAATATGTGTTTTAAGACAAAGCGTAAAATTAAACCAAATCAGTTTTACATCTCTTCGTTACTCGGGGAATTTTTTAATAATTTCCATTTTTATAAAAAAACATAACAGAGAAAGATATCAACGAAATAAGAATAAATATCGTCAGGAAAATGTAGCCTAGCGATAATTTTGTGTGCGTGTGTCGGGCACATCCTGCATTTCTTTTTCGTTTGAACAGTTGTTCAGTAGGGTCTTGAATTAAACGTGTACTGTTTGGTGACTGTCTGTTTGTAATGTCGTGTTTGGACCGGTTTTTCTTCAACATTAGCCGCGCTCGTACAGGCTGGTTAATTATTTTGTACAATACTAATATTTAACTACTTTTTATATGTTAAACGGAGACGTTTGTGATTCAAGACCTCTTTAGTCTGGTAGAAGTGACCTTCACTTGTCCTTGAGCTCCTGCTACTAGACTTTATTATGTCATTACTGTTGTAGTTAGTTTTCTATGACGAAGACAGCCTGTTGGTTTGATACATATATATCTAATCGGGTACCAGTGGTACAGGAAGTGGCTTGTTTTCTCTAGTTCTCCCTCTCACACAGGCCCGTACTTTGCAACCGTACGTGTAGCTTTTAGAAATAGTAATACGTTTCTACGCATTTCTCGCAACTCACTGGACGTCAGTAAGCACCGTATCTCTCGTGTCTGTGATATCGTGCCAGAAAGCTGACTTTCTCTTTATTACAAACTGTTTTTAGTTATTGAACAGGTGTCGGGTATATAACGTGAGTTATTGAACAGGTGTCGGGTATATAACGTGAGTTATTGAACAGGTGTCGCATATATAACGTGAGTTACTGAGCAAGTGTCGGGTATATAACGTGAGCTATTGAACAGGTGTCGCATATATAACGTGAGTTATTGAACAGGTGTCGGGTATATAACGTGAGTTATTGAACAGGTGTCGGGTATATAACGTGAGTTATTGAA
>NW_013670866.1:33314-34970 GCF_000517525.1 Limulus polyphemus | reverse complement strand
TTGTCGGGTATATAACGTGAGTTATTGAACAGGTTGTCGGGTATATAACGTGAGTTATTGAACAGGTGTCGGGTATATAGCGTGAGTTATTGAACAGGTGTCGTGTATATAACGTGAGTTATTGAACAGGTGTCGGATATATACCGTGAGTTAATGAACAGGTGTCGGGTATATAACGTGAGTTATTGAACAGGTGTCGGGTATATAACGTGAGTTATTGAACAGGTGTCGGGTATATAGCGTGAGTTATTGAACAGGTGTCGGATATATGCCGTGAGTTAATGAACAGGTGTCGGGTATATAACGTGAGTTAATGAACAAGTGTCGGGTATATAACGTGAGTTATTGAACAGGTGTCGGGTATATAACGTGAGTTATTGAACAGGTGTCGGGTATATAACGTGAGTTATTGAACAGGTGTCGGGTATATAACGTGAGTTATTGAACAAGTGTCGGGTATATAACGTGAGTTATTGAACAGGTGTCGGGTATATAACGTGAGTTATTGAACAGGTGTCGGGTATATAACGTGAGTTATTGAACAGGTATCGGGTATATAACGCGAGTGACCATTATCTTGTTTAACGTGACTTGTGTATTTCATTTGCTCATTTGTTAATAAAGTTATCTATGTCACATTTCGAAAAGGACTAATGGTGTGTTTGTACTGGCTGTCAAGGACTAATGATGTGTTTGTACTGGCTGTCAAGGACTAATGATGTGTTTGTACTGGCTGTCAAGGACTAATGATGTGTTTGTACGGGCTGTCAAGGACTAATGATGTGTTTGTACGGGCTATCAAGAACTAACGATGTGTTTGTACGGGCTATCAAGAACTAACGATGTGTTTGTACTAGCTGTCAAGGACTAATGGTGTGTTTGTACGGGCTGTCAAGGACTAATGATGTGTTTGTACTGGCTGTCAAGGACTAATGATGTATTTGTACGGGCTGTCAAGGACTAACGATGTGTTTGTACTAGCTGTCAAGGATTAATGGTGTGTTTGTACTGACTGTCAAAGACCAATGATGTGTTTGTACGGACTATCAAAGACCAATGATGTGTTTGTACGGACTATCAAGGACCAAAGATGTGTTTGTACTGGCTATCAAGGACTAACGATGTGTTTGTACGGGCTGTCAAGGACTAACGATGTGTTTGTACGGGCTATCAAGGACCAAAGATGTCTTTTTATATGGGCTGTCAAGGACTAATGATGTATATGTTCGGGCTGTCGTTGATTTGTAGACAGGCGCTTGTTCTCAATCTTTTTGATTGCTAGGTTAACTGGACGAATCTTACCCATTCACTTCTTATTGATCTTTATAGTGAGAAACGGCGGAGTGAGTAGATCATTCGTAAAAAGATAAACCCTTCAATTGATGACACTTTGGTAGGGGAGATAATCCTTTAATTGATGACACTTTGGTAGGGGAGATAATCCTTTAATTGATGACACTTTGGTAGGGGAGATAATCCTTTAATTGATGACACTTTGGTAGGGGAGATAATCCTTTAATTGATGACACTTTGGTAGGGGAGATAATCCTTTAATTGATGACACTTTGTAAACTGATAATAGATGGCGTTATGTTCCAGGTGTCATTGAACTATTTTACTTCTAATTCAGAATATTTTTAAACTGTATAATTAATT